>NW_021835987.1:160000-200000 GCF_006345805.1 Octopus sinensis | reverse complement strand
AGGAATTCCTTCATTCAAAAATGATTCATAGACTTTCGAACCAAGTCCCATCGATAAGGCATATACTTTGATCCATTGACTATCTGAAATAATAGTAATAATAATGATAATAATAATAATAATGATAATAATAATAATAATAATAATAATAATAATAATAATAATAATACTAATAATAATAATAATAATATTAATAATAATAAGAAGAAGAAGAAGAAGAAGAAGAAGAAGAGGAAGAAAAAGAAGAAGAACAAAAAGAAGAACAAAAACAACAAAAACAACAACAACAGCAACAACAACAATAATAATAATAATAATAATAATAATAATAATAATAATAATAATAATAAATGCTCTGATGCAGTACCAGACAGTGGCTCTCGTGGCTTCTGATCTTAACTGTACATTGTTTTGTCTTGGTATAAAAGATGGGCTACAGCAAATATTCTGCTCAATACCACAGATTTGCTTATCAGTTGTTTGACTTTAACTAGTTGATCATGTCCCTTAGTGGCTGACGGTATGTGTATTTCTGATCATGAGCAGAAATAGTGGGGCAGCATCATAGCCATGGGTGTTTCGTTAAACATCTTTAAACAACCTTTATTCAAGGACCTTTTGAACGGGATGGGCTACTTGACCTGAAGAATAACTGGGCGCCAACTGTAAGGCCATGCGCTGTTTATCTTGATATGAGAGCACCATGTCATGCACATATGATTGGGTTGCAAGTACCCGGTTAAAGTTTATCAGACGGGTGGACATGATAGGTATGATGAGTTAGTATAATTGTACCCTAGTTTCACGTTGATAGCATGCACTGCTCTCTTACTCAATAATAATAATAATAATAATAATAATAATAATAATAATAATAATAATAAATGATGCAGTACCAGGCAGAGGTTCTCATGGCTTCTGATCTTCACTGATTGGAAGTGTTATCATGTACATTGTTTTGTCTTGGTATAAAAGATGGGCTACAGCAAATATTCTGCTCAATACCACAGATTTGCTTGTCAGTTGTTTGACCTTAACCAGTTGAGCATGTCCCTTAGTGGCTGACGATATGTGCAAATCTGATCACAAGCAGAAGTAGTGGGGGAGCATCATAGCCATGTCTTGAGAGGGATTCTTTGGGGTTTGAATAAGTCACCTCTGGAAACACTGGTGTTTCGTTCAACATCCTTAAACAACCCTTACTCAGGGACCTTTTGAGCAGGATGTCTTACTCCTACAAGGTCATGTGCTGTTTATCTTGATATGAGATCATCATGTCGCCCACATATGGTTGTGATGCATATGCCTGGTGTACCCTTAACAGACGGGTAGTCATGATGGGTATACTGGGCTTCGTATATTTGTACCCCAGTGTCACTTTGATGGCATGCACAGCTCTCTCACTCAATAATAATAATAATAATAATAATAATAATAATAATAATAATAATAATAATAATAATAATAACAATAATAATAATAATAAATGATGCAGTACCAGGCAGAGGTTCTCATGGCTTCTGATCTTCACTGATTGGAAGTGTTATCATGTACATTGTTTTGTCTTGGTATAAAAGATGGGCTACAGCAAATATTCTGCTCAATACCACAGATTTGCTTGTCAGTTGTTTGACCTTAACCAGTTGAGCATGTCCCTTAGTGGCTGACGATATGTGCAAATCTGATCACGAGCAGAAGTAGTGGGGGAGCATCATAGCCATGTCTTGAGAGGGATTCTTTGGGGTTTGAATAAGTCACCTCTGGAAACACTGGTGTTTCGTTCAACATCCTTAAACAACCCTTACTCAGGGACCTTTTGAGCAGGATGGCTTACTCGACCAGAAGAAAATTCTAATTGGGCCCCACCTACAAGGTCATGTGCTGTTTATCTTGATATGAGATCATCATGTCTCGCACATATTGTTGTGATGCATGTGCCTGGTGTACCCTTAACAGACGGGTAGTCATGATGGGTATACTGGGCTTCGTATATTTGTACCCCAGTGTCACTTTGATGGCATGCACAGCTCTCTCACTCAATAATAATAATAATAATAATAATAATAATAATAATAATAATAATAATAATAATAATAATAATAATGATAACAATAATAATATGTATAAAGTTAAACTGCACCCGGTTGTCCACTTTCGACGAGGGAATAGTGAGGCACCCTTAACCATAATTACCTTCAGGTTGGCCTTGGAAACTTTGTAGTACCTCTAAGCCAATCCGGAGATCATGAAATTCCAGGTTGGCGTCTGGCAGAGTTTAGGTCTGATTTCAAATTGTGACACAAGGTCAGCAATTTCGAGCAGGACGTCGATGACATTGACCTCAGTGTTAAACTGTTAATTATATCTTACCTCGGGCAAAAAAAAAAAACAGAAAAAGAAGCATCACTTACATCTATAGAAGGCAATCTCGTTGATGTTAGTCTTGTTGACGACTGTTATTATATCTTTCGGTGAGTAATTCTTACAAACACGGCTGACGCTGTTGTAAGTGAAAACTTCTGATTGGCTGTTTAGAGCGATGGCGGCACATTCCAGTCGACTTCCTGCGGTGGGGAATTGTGGTTGTGTTAGAGGTGTCTCAGTATAATCATAGGAATAACCAGGTTCCAAACGTTTGTAGTTAGCTTCATTAATTCCCAGACCTGAGGTGACAGCCAGGATTGTTGTAAGGGTTAACAGCATCACTTCCATCACTTCTTGCTGAATGAAGGAAAACTGCGATATTCTTGTTCACCGGAAGGAGTTAGAAGGAGGAAAGAAATGGCATGAAATAGAGAGAGAGAGAGAGAGAGAGAGAGATAGGAGAGAGATTTGAAAAGAAACAGAAGGGAGTTTAATATGTAAGGGGAAAATGCATCAGAAGGTATTTCTGAAGACGAGGAAATATTAGAGAGTAAGGGGGAGAAACCCTGGAAGAGATAAAATCCTGAAATGACAAGATGGAGAATGTTTGCGGATTTGAAATAAATTATAATTTAAGATAGTCTGTCTGTCTGTCTGTCTGTCTCTGTCCCTAGGTATGTGTTTGTGTATGTGCTTGCATGCATGTGTGACCCTCTGGATCTCTCGGCATACCAGCAAACCACAAAATCCCCCCAGCCGGCATCACCACTGCCACCAAGCTCATCATGTATATGTATGTATGCATGTATGTATGTATGTATGTATGTATATATGTGTGTGTGTGCGTGTGTGTGTGTGTGTTTATGTCTGTGTTTGTCCCACCACAACCCTTGCTTCACACCGGTGTTGGTGTGTTTGCGTCTCTGTAACTTAGCTGTTCAGCAGAAGAGACTGATAGAATAAACACCAGGCTTACAGGGAATAAGTACAAGGGTAAATTTCTTCGACTAAAGGGTGGTGCTCTAGCATGGCCACTCTCAATTGACTGAAACAAGTAGAAGAATAAAAGAATACCAGAAAAACGTTCCGTAACACGAAACCAAGAAGGTTCTTTGAATACGTACGATGTATTTTAAGGTTAAATAGTGATTCCGTTTACGTTTTTGTATCTGAGATATTTTGGTTGGATTATGTAGTCGTTGGTGTTACATTACTTTCTACATTCTGTAATTATCACAATATACTTTTCTAGGCTTGAAATTTATGTTGTGACTGTACCAGTTGATTACATCGACCTCAGTACACAACTGGTACTTAATTTATGGAGCTCCGAAAGATGAAAGGCAAAGTCGACCTCGGCAGAATTTGAACTCAGAACGCAAAGACAGACGGCCATAATATATATTTCTTTATTGCCCACAAGGGGCTAAACATAGAGGGGACAAACAAGGACAGAAAAACGGATTAAGTCGATTACATCGACCCCAGTGCGAGACTGGTACTTTATTTATCGACCCCGAAAGGATGAAAGGCAAAGTCGACCTCGGCGGAATTTGAACACAGAACGTAACCACAGACGAAATACCGCTAAGCATTTCGCCCGGCGCGCAAACGTGTCTGCCAGCTCGCCGCCTTCAAAAGACGGCCATAATATACAAACATTTCTCATGGCACCAGGACACTGCTTACAGATGCTTATATTTTTAATGTTTTCCGTGTATTTTTCACAGGTCCAGCTAGTCTAAACTATTACGCTTAGCATTAGCATACAAGCAAAAATATGGATGACTTTATTATGTTCAGTAAACCAAATCATCTTTACTAATTGTATTCCTTACTTAAAATATCGTATATTATTATAAGCTAACATTTCTAAATTCCATTATATAAAATAAAATTTAGAAATGTTAAATTACTACCATAGTTAAAGTAAGAGACCTTTAGCCTTTGACCAACAGATTTAAAAAATAATTGTTTGTAACCAAACACTTTCAATAGACGTATTTCGGTAATTTCAACCAATCAATGACGTGCATTCAACTGAATAAAATTACTGCCGTTGATGGTCAACAACAACTATTGGCGGTGTATTTTCCGTTTGTCACTGTTATTTATGACATCGTTCGTGCGTTTGTATTGGTTTTAGCTTTAAGGATTTAGGGTTAGAGTTAGGGTTTTAGGGTTAGGGTTAGGGGTAGGGTTTTAGGGTTAGCGTTAGGGTTAAGGCTAAAGCTTTAGGGTTAGGGTTGTCATGAATAACAGCGACAAACGAAAGATACACCACCGGAAGATTTTGTTGTCAAACAACAGCAGTAATTTTATTCGGCTGAATACACGTCATTGATTGGTTGAAATTTAACGTGAAATAGCTTCGTAAATATAAGTTTTTTTCTCAAAAAATGCTAAGAGTAAAAGATGTTTTATATGACACATTCTACCAGTGTCCGAAGTTTGAAAGTGTTTAGTTACAAAAAATATTTATATACTATATATCTACTTGGACTTAACTCCCGACTTTGATAATCTGTATCTATAAAAAGCATGATGTGTGTGTGCGTGTGTGTGTGTGTGTGTGTGTGTGTACGTGATTGTAGTTTATGCACGTCCACAAATTAGCACGCATGTCGCTCCAATTTTAGGGGAACATTCGTCAACATCCTACCTGGGTTTTGTCAGCTTATTTTTTTCCCGAGGAATCCGCGGATACCGGTAAAAATCTATGTTCAGCCATAGCTTTTACCAATTTTGAAGGTTGCTTACATGAGCTAAGTCCCTTCTAGCTATAGCCAAGCGAAAGTTTGTTTGTAAGGGAGAGAGAGAAGTTGTGTGTTGATGTATGTGTGTGTGTGTGCGCGTGTGGGGGGTTATATACATGTGAATATATATATGTATATATATATATATATATATATATATACACATATGAGTGAATTTGATATGCAGAAACTGTGGGAAAACTCAGCGTGTGTGTATATATATATATATATTGATATAGTGATATATATATATATACTGTATATATATACTTTATTTAAAAGCAGCAGAAATTCAACAAAAGCATATTACTCTACCTCTGGTATTTGAGTACTCTTTTTTCCACCCTGTTTCGCGTTTATGTGTTTACTACGATATATATATATATATATATATATATATATATATATATATATATATCAGTATATATATATATACACACGATGGTTTTCCCACAGTTTCCGCATATAATTCACTCACAAGACACTGGTGGCCCCCACTCCGCGATGCTATATTAGATGATGCATGCCAGGCAGTGGGAGGGAACCTGGGACCAAGTGATTACTAAGAAATTGAGTTTCTTATCCACGCAGTCATCCCAAAGACTAACAGGTTTCGCATGTCGAATCGAACGTGAATCGACATGGTGAAAGAGAGGAATCTTATATGCGTACGTGCATATGTATGTGTGTATGCGTGTGTTTGTGTGTGTGTGTGTGTGTGCGTATATGTGCGCGTGTGTGTGTGTGTGTGCTTGTGTGTGTGTGTTTGTGTGTATGCGTGTGTCTGTGTGTGTGTGTGTGTGCGTGTGTGCGTGTGTGTGCGTGCGTGCGTTTGTGTGTGTATGCGTGTGTTTGTGTGTGTGTGCGTGTGTTTGTGTGTGTGTGTTTGTGTGTTTGTGTGTGTGTGTATTTGTGTGTGTGTGTGTGCTTGTGAGTGTGTGTTTGTGTGTGTGAGTTTGTGTGAGTGTGTTTGTGTGTGTGTGTGTATTTGTGTGTGTGCTTGTGAGTGTGTGTTTGTGTGTGTGTGTTTGTGTGTGTGTGTGTTTTTGTGTGTGTGTGTGTGTGTGTGTGTGTGTGAAAATATATTTAGCAGAATCCTGTCACGTCAATCGTTACGACAAAGTTTTTTTACGAGCTTCCACAGGTCGATATTCCTTTCGTTATTTCATGCGATCAAAGACATCAATAACTAACGATGTGTTGTGATCGATATGATCTGACTTATAAACCTATTGTCAATGTGTGGTCAGAAGAAACTGTATGGTATGAAGCTTGCTTCCCAATCACATTGTTCTACGTTCAGTCCCACTGTCCGGTAACTTGGGGGCAAGTGTCTCCTACTATAGCCTCGTACTGACCAAAGAGTTGTGTGTGGATTTTGTAGACGGAAACTGAAAGAAACCCGTCGTATATATGTATGTATGCATATATATATATATATATATATATATATATATATATATATATATATAAATATATATATATATATATATATATATATATATATATATATATAAATATATATATATATATATATATATTATATTATATTATATTATATTATATTATATTATATTATTATATTATATTATATATATATATATATAATATTATATTATATTATATTATATTATTATATATATATATATATATATATATATAATATTATATTACATTATATTATATTATATATATATATATATATATATATATATATATATATTATATTATATTATATTATATTATATATATATATATATATATATATATATATATACATATATATATAATATTATATTATATTATATTATATTATATTATATATATATATATATTAATATTATATTATATTATATTATATGTATAATATATATTATATATATATCGAAACGCGTGTTAACACACCAGCATCGGTTGTCAAGCGATGTTAATAGTGATAAATTATATGGTTGTTGACATATTGTACTTTTTCGGCATATTAGACATTAGAATTTTTTTTTCTTTTGCCCTTGTTTATAAGTTGTATATGCTGGTGTGTTTACGTCCCTGTCACCTAGCGGTTCGTCAAAAGAGAGCGATAAAATAAGTACTTGACTTACAAAGAATAAGTCCTAGGGTCGATTTGCTCGACTAAAGGCGGTGCTCTTTCATGGCCGCAGTCAAATGACTGAAAGAAGTAAAAGAGTAAAAGAGTATAAATAAGTAAAAGAAGATATGATGGAATATTGTACTCGTAGTGAATTAATCTTCTTCTTGGTTTTGTTTCGCGAAGGAAAATTTCTGAAGGATTTGGTCCTCATTCTCTGCAGATATGCTCGTGGTTAAACACAGGCAATGCAAGAGAGGCAGGTACGTTCGAAATTGCTGCAGTTGTAAGTCAGCTCAGGACTTTATGGCGTGATGCTGCGGTTGTGGTTCTTCCTCCTGTGCTTTTTGGGTTTAAGAGTTAAAGGAAATAGATTACGGTAAGTATCGATTATCCACTGCGATAATGAGCTAAAGTTTGTAATGTATTCTTGATTAAGTACTAATTATATTAGAATGATTGGAGGGAAAAAACAAGAAAAATTATACAGTTCTATACGAGCATATGGCGTAGTGGTTGAGAGCGCGGGCTACTAACCCCAAGGTTCCGAGTTCGATTACAAGCAGTAACCTGAACAATAACAAAAACAACAACAATAATAATAATAATAATAAGTTTCTGATGCCGAGGTGGAAATCCACGCCGCCGGCATCCGAAACTTGTCACATGTTATATTTTCAGATAAGTTCCTCTATTGACATAATATCGAGGTCTCTTTCATTCTTTTGTTGTCTTACCATTTTTATCAATATATATACATATATATATATATATATATATATATATATATATATATATATATATATATATATATATATATATATATATATATACATCTATATATAATCTTTCTAATTATATAGCACCGATAATTGCCGTGATGCATGTAAAGACGTGTAGTGTGAGACTGGGGAAAACTGTCCATGCTATGTTTCAATGTCTGTAAGTAAGTTAAATGGAAAGCGTTAGAAGCCAGTGCATTTGCGTGTTTATTTGTCATAAAATGCAAGAGAATATCTTTTAACGTGTCCGATATCAATTGTTAAAATAGATTGTGTACTGTTTCGGAAGTATATCCCTGTTACCTCGTCCACGCCGATGAATTTGAATGGCTTTCTATAATGGCTTTCAGGAGCAAGGAATGAGGTTAGCTAGGACACATCGAACGGAAACATCTTTCTGATTTTACAAGACAAGCCGTCCGATGAATATCACAAGGAAGGCAGAAGCGTGACAGATAAAAAAAAACATGGAAAAGCTCAACAGAAACTGAAGAAATGGTTGATGGCTAGACCTGGGGATAACTGCAATTCATTGCCAAATTTACCAGCCTATAGCGATCTGTTACTGGTGTCCTGTACTCTACATGGAGTTAAGGAAGTTAAGAAGACTTATATTTGTGTGTTTTTCTGATATATATCTGACAACTAAACTTAACGTTTCGATATTTTCTCTCATGGATAGACTGCTACACATTTTGGTGGGTAGAAGCATTAGTTTTCATTAATTCTATTAACTCTATTTAGCAGGCATTGATTTATCTAGCAGCCGTTTATATATATATATATATATATATATATATATATATATATATGATAGATCGTTAGTCATTACACACATTTTTTTCTCTCCTTGTTTTTTCTGTGTCCCTTTCTGTAGAAGAGCGTAGGCTCGAAACGTAAAAGACTTTTTCAATTCCTGAGCGTTATACTAATACATCTGTTTGTTTTGTACACCACCTATCTTCGTCTTTTTTTTCGTAAACTCTCCCTATATATATATATATATATATATATATATATATATATATATATATATATATAGTGCAAACAAGGGAGTCAGAGAAAGGCAGAATGCTACTTATATCTGAACACTACTACAGAAATATTCTTTTAAAAAAACTTTTCTTCTAATTTTTCTAAATTTAATTATTTAATCGTTACAGTTGAAAAGGTCTCAAAATGACCGAAACCGGTACTGAAAGATTCACTATAAAATCATCTTAGCATTTTCTATTTTTGACTTGTTTTTTCGTATATATATATATATATATACATATATATATATATATATATATATATATATATATATATATATATATATATATATATATATATATATATATATATATATATATATATATATATATATTATATGATATGTTGCCTGCTTCTGTCATTGGACTATGGCCATGGGTTTAGTAGAACTAATACTCTTGTATATATTCTATCAATTTCTTTGGACGAACCGCTATGTTACGGGGGACATCAACACAAGGAAACCATTTGTCAAGTGCTAGGAGTGAAATACACACAGACATACACAGACGCAAAAACACATACAATGTGCGTGTAATGGGGCTAAAAAAGCATGGATTATTTGTGTATTAGGAGGTGTATTTTAGTAGCAGAAGTTTGTTATTGTTACCACATTGCGTCATGCAGCTTGGAATGGAAAACTATGAGATCCTATGTTTTCATAACATTACCAAAGGAAATTTCCAAGCGAAGGGTAATTAAATATATATTATTTGATACATTTATGGATGGTAAGATACTTATTAGGTGAGTGATAAATAAAAATCGTTAATTTGCAGGTTATACAGATTCGATTTGCTCAAAGGAAGGATGTAATAAAAATGAGTGGAAATTAGACTAACAACTAAAGAAATATATTTTAAAGTATCTCGATCACTTTAACTTGATCCAATTATTTTTCATTATGCGAGTGCTAACGTGTGGCGCAGGGAGCTGTGTGGTAAGTAGCTTGCTTACCAACCACATGGTTCCGGGTTCAGTCCCACTGCGTGGCATCTTGGACAAGTGTCTTCTGCTATAGCCCCGGGCCGACCAATGTCTTGTGAGTGGATTTGGTAGACGGAAACTGAAAGAAGCCTGTCGTATATATGTATATATATATATATGTGTGTGTGTGTTTGTGTGTCTGTGTTTGTCCCCCTAGCATTGATGGTGTGTTCGGCAAATGAGACCGATAGAATAAGTACTGGGCTTACAAAGAAATTAGTCCCGGGTCGAGTTGCTCGACTAAAGGCGGTGCTCCAGCATGGCCGCAGTCTACTGACTGAAACAAGTAAAAGAGTAAAAAGAGAGAGAGAGAGAGAGAGAGAGAGTGTGTGCGTATATGTATTCATGTGCATGTGTGTACGTGTCTACATGTTCATTTCTATTGCAGGGGGCTGTGTGGTAAGTAGCTTGCTTACCAACCACATGGTTCCGGGTTCAGTCCCACTGCGTGGCATCATGGGCAAGTTTCCGTCTACCAAATCCACCCACAAGGCTTTGGTCGGCCCGAGGCTATAGTAGAAGACACTTGCCAGAGGTGCCACACAGTGGGACTGAAACTGGAACCATGTGGCTGGTAAACAAGCTACTTACCACACAATCACTCCTGTGCTTCTTGGCGCTTTGCTAAGATGTTCAACACGGGAAAATATTATCGTTTATATGTTCGAGCGTTTTGTAGATTTTTTGCTAAATTGTATGCCTCGTGTGTACTTTTGCCTTTCCTTACATTTTCACATTTGCACAAATCTGCGCACGCGTGTGTGTGTATGTATGTGTGTGCATATGTGTCTGCCTGTGAGTGTGCGTTTGCGTATGTCTGTATTTCTGTATATATGTCGTTTATATGTATGTGAGTGCTTACGAACGCATCTTTGGTGTAAGATAGATCTCATTTGAAATGGAATCTATAGACGGGCCAGTGGGCTGCCACTGCACATTCTAACATCTATGTAGCATACATAACGTATGTACAATCTCGACAGGCCAGTTACTGCAATATTTGTGTCCTGAAATAACATCTTTTGCTCTCACTGGCCGCTGCTGGGACGAATTTCGGTGTCTATCCGATAGACAGCAAATCCATAATACATGCTATTTCAGGAAAAATACTTCAGTAAATAGTCTATCGCGAGTGTGTATATACACATTAAGTATGATACCCAGATGGCTATTCTAATTAAATTCTGATTGATCTAACTGCATATAGCAGACATAATGGTATGTTTTCTAGTAGTTTAGATTTTCATATTCTGAAACCCAAACAAGTTTTTTTTCTTTTTCTATCTCCGTAGTCTTACACGTCGCTTCTATATAACAATAAATATTGTTTGTGAAGGGGACAGAGGCTGGTTGGTCATCATTGAGGCGCCAGGTAGCTGTCAGTGGGTAAACTCAGATCACTACCCTTCAATTCGTTATTCTGATACAAAATCGAAAGTCATATGGAACAACGGTAAGTGATATTGTATCTTCTGTGTGTGTGTGCGTTTGTCTTACTGTGAGTAGTAGTACTAAAAGTTAATTTTGTACTTATTGTTTTGTACTTATTTTATCCTTTCGGGGTGGATTAAATAAGTACCAGTTACGCACTGGGGTCGATATAATGGACTCAGTCCGTTTGTCTGTCCTTGTTTGTCCTCTTTGCGTTTAGCCCTTGTGGGTATTAAAGAAATAGGGTATTTCGTCTGCCGCTACGTTCTGAGTTCAAATTCCGCCGAGGTTTACCTTGCCTTTCATCCCTTCGGGGTCGATTAAATAAGTACCAGTTACGCACTGGGATCGATGTAATCGACTTAATCCGTTTGTCTGTCCTTGTTTGTCCCCTCTGTGTTTAGCCCCTTGTGGGTAGTAAAGAAACAAATATTTACACAAGTTGCACGAGCGACTTCAACAGTGACACCTTCGCGCGCACACATAGATACACATACACACAATTGAAAGGCAATGAATATATATATATGTGTGTGTGTGTGTGTGTGTGTGCTGTTAACTGGCAAGACTTCGTGCTGCATCGACACAAATGAAATTTCAATGTTGAAGTGAAACTGCTACTTCTTAAATAGAGAGGCCCCTTAACGGGTACAACTTAAATACTCGTCTGTCGTTACGTGCTGAGTTCAAATTCCGCCGAGGTCGACTTATCCTTTCATCCTTTCGGGGTCGATTAAATAAGTACCAGTTACGCACTGGCGTCGATATAATCGACTTAATCCGTTTGTCTGTCCTTTTTTGTCCCCTCTATGTTTAGCCCCTTGTGGGTAGTAAAGAAATAGGTACTACTTAAATACAGGTGTTACGTACAAAACATTTTAAATGTGCGCTGTGTGGACGGGTAATGACTCTCTAACTCTAACTAACCCCAAAAACTGGCGCTAACATTAACCCTAAAAACGAACCCCAACCCCCACCCCTTCATTTCGTAACGTAGATACATCGGGACCTCTTTGAGGGAAAAATGTCAAGATCGTGTGAATTTTCCAAAACTCCTCTCTCCATCCCATCGGAACAAATTCTCCATTAAATCCCTATATACTCTGAATTCACATCTTTGATGTATTTATAGATACTTTTGTTAAAAAGTATCCATTGTTCTGCATGTCATGAGGCTACAAAGTCGGGAGCGTATAAATGTATAGTAGCGCCCTTTTATTTATACGATTTCTTCATTTCATGTTTATTTCGTTCATTGTTTGCAATGTTTTCTCCCTCCCCCATCTCTCTCTCTCTCTCTCTCTCTCTCTCTCTCACTCACTCACTGCAAAGCTTATAGAAGGGTTGCTTTTCTGAAATCTCTTTGTTGATTTCAGGGGAAGGTAAAAGTTGAAAACCTGCTTCTCTCTGTGTTGTTGGACTAACGTGATGTTTACTTGAAAAAGAGAGATTATGACTGTGATGAATAAGGAAAATACTTATTAAGCAAGTGAACACTAGTACTCCCTGCTGCCATGTGGGTTCATCTGGTACATCAGATAAACATTTCACAAATATAGGTTTCGGATCTCTGAGATTGTTTAATACAGTGCTGAAAGGATGTAGGCCTTTGAAATCTTACAACGCTAGGTCCTTACACTAGATGGAGAGGATGAGATATTTGGTACCTTTTACAATGATGTTCAATTTGGTTGTTGAGATTCGAAATCAGAACACTAGACCTTTGATTAGGTTACAGTATATTTATTAAAATTCTAACATTAGGTGGATTATGAATAAATGATCTTCAGATATTGACTAAAACTTCTGGTTATTAAATAAGTTATAACTAAATACATGTGGTACAAAGAACTTATTTTTGAGGCAAAACCATTGAAGCAAAATCATTGAACTGATCTAAGTACAATGACATTACTGGGATCTACCCCGTCATAGTTGAAAGCAGAAGAGCAACATTGAGGTCCCAACACATAGCAGAATATAACGAAACAAAACTTACCTTTGTTACTGATTACACTAACAACTGTGTTTGAAAACGTTAACCACTGTCCACTGTTGTCGGTACTATCAACTGATGCCACTGAACTACCAAGGAATGTCTGCAAATATTTAAATTGTTCAATAATGATTTCAACTATTACTTAATCTTCACAGATGTCTCCACCGTCCACTACGGTCGTTACTGCTCTCTTGCTTCGAGTCTGATGCGCAAGACGTCTCCGTCGAAGTGAAACTACATTCGATTTATAACAAGCCAATGTTTACAGAATGACTTCTCTGAACAGACTTGAATCATTAGAAGGCGTAGGTGTTGTTATTTTGTTGTTCTTGGTGACGGCCTTGGTGGTGGTCGTTGGTTGTAGTAGTAGTTGCAGTAGAGTTAGTAGTAGTGATTGTTGCTTTCCAGTGGAGATTTTAATGGGGCGTTGATAGGGATGTTGCATTGTGTTGGTGATGATGATTGTGGTGATGTTTTAAGGATATCATTACAGCAGTGTTGATATTTATGGTGTTAATTTTGCAAAAATGGTATGGGTGGTGGTAAGTGGATACAGTGGTTTATATTAATGTGGTGGCGTGATAGTGGTGGTAGCCTGTTGGTAGTGGTGGTAGTGGTGTTAATAGTGTTATTGGTGATGCGATGTTGTAGGATGGAAGATGTAGTGCTGGTGATAGTGGTGGTTGTAGTTCTGTCAATGTTACAGTTATTGTTGTGGTTGTTGTTATGGTAGTGGTTGTGGTGGTGAAAGATATTAATGATGATATCGAAGTTGAGTTTGTATTTGTGCCATATTTTAGCTGTATAGGTGGTGGTTGGTAGTGATGGTAGCGTAGTTACTCCGTTTAGCAAAATCGAGAGGAGAAGGGCAGATCTTGTGCCTGCAACTGTTAATACCCTAGCGGTAGCTGCTAGAAACACATACAGCACATCATGAAATTAGCCAGTGTTTGCCTTCAAGATATATGGCAGGACATCGAATATCTATCAAAAGAAGGGAACTCAGCGAGGTCAGAGTGTAGAGTGACAGAAAGCCCCTGTCCTCTAAAGTGTCGTCTATCGCCCAAAGCGAGTAGAATTTTTGAAATCAAAATTCATACCCCAAATTGTAGGTCGACTTATACACCAAGACGACTTTGGAACCAAAAGGAAATTTCTATGTGAAATGCTGTAAGATTTCGGAAGATAGAGACGATGTTTAAATGCTTACACTACATGATTATGCCATTCACTTTGTCGGATTCTATGCTGTAAAATACGTTACTGCTTTGCTTTTTTCTTTCTCTTTGTGTTAAATGTTGCATCGAGTGTGTCTGCAACGGACATCGTAGATTACGATTCTTCAAATTATATCCTTCTTCACAAACACGTAATTATCTCTCATTATGTCCTCCCCTCTTCTCCTCCATTGTCCAATCCCCTTTCACATGTTCTTCTTCTCAGTACCCTCTCACCTCCACCAGTCCACTTTACCACTCCACTTACATTCACCTTCCGATAGCCCGCGGGTGTTCCAAGCAAAATTTCAACATCTTTTCGTTCTCTGTCTGCCTTTTTGTCTCTACCTCTTTCTCATTCTCTCATTGTCTCTCTCTCTCTCTGTCAATCACACTCTCTCTCCCCCCTCTCTCTCCCTCTGTATATATATATATATATATATATATATATATATATATATATATATATGTATATAAATAGATGAGTGTATTTTTACCTTGTTAACAATTAACACGGAAAAAATAAATAAATAGTTACCAGAGTAGCATAAATCTCACAAGTAAAGAGGTTGTAACTCCTTGTTTATAGAGGTAGAAACTTCGTGTTTACGTGGAATATTTTAAATAATATATGAATAAATAAATGGAGTTTAACGCAGGGGTAAATCACATATTTTTACTTTCGACACAAGTTTCGAAAATTCCACTGATACTATTCAAAAGAATAAATGGTATAAACAATGCAATCTTCTCTTCAGGAAAGTGAAAAAAACGAAACTCGTCAATAAGACATTTTAGCAAAAAAATGATGGATTTGTATAACTATTGACAGAACTCTATTAACATTGTTTAAAAAAACGTTATATGATATGACATCATAAGTAGCTAACAGAAAGAGTAGGGATACCAATAGTGAATGTTAAATATAAATATTTATATCATTTATTCATAAATATATATATATATATATATATAAACGATATGAAATGGAGCAATAACTGTTAGCGGTACATCATGTGTGTTTTAAAATCATTTAATAACGATGAGAATCTGCTTACAGCTGTTTCAGTGTATCAAGCTGGGGTAAACGTACAGTTATCTCGTTGCAATTGACAGACATCATCAGAAGGATTATATGGCAAAGATAAATAGAAGGCAGTAGGAAGAAGATATAAGGAAAGGAAAGGAAAACTGATACATGGAATTATGGACCTCACTGAAATTTAAGACTATTGAATCAACTAACATTTTACATCTATTTTTCCCTGATCTACTTCTAACTGTTATTATTGTTCCCTTTCTTATCGTTTTTATATATATATATAAATCACGGTTTTACCTTTTAAATTACCTACTACCGTATACCTTATAACAAGTGTCATACATACTGAGGTATTACCAGGAGCGCCTTTGGATACATCTATCCTCTCTTTTACTCTTTTACTGGTTTCAGTCAATTGACTGCGGCCATGCTGGAGTACCGACTTTAGTCGAGCAAATCGACCCCGGGATTTATTCTTTGAAAGTGACGGGGACATAAACACACCAGCATCGGTTGTCAAACAATGCTAGGGGGACAAACACAGAGGCTATAGCAAAAGACACTTACCCAAGATGCCACGCAGTGGGACTGAACCCAGGACCATGTGGTTGGTTAGCAAGCTACTTACCACACAGCCACTCCTGCGCCTATCCTGTAGATGGTTATATTACCTCTAACTTCTATCTTACACAACATATTATGTGTGTGTGTGTGGGTGGGTGGGTGTGGATGTATACATACATTTCTCTCTATCTCTTTCTCTCTCTACTACTGGCAGATTTTTGGTGCTTTCTTCCCCCATCGAAATGCAAAAATTCAAAAACCTTTAAAGTTAAGTTACATGATGTAAGTATTATGCATAATCTTTCTCTAATCAATATCGATTATAGAGTTATTATTTTTATATTCTCCGGACAACAATCGTATTGTTTAAAAGTGAAACCTGTCTTTTCCAGTTCATTAACACAAAACATACAATGGTACAAAGAAAAGGAAAGAGGAACGCTTAAACTTGTATTGTTATAATAAAATCAATTGTTTATTTTGCAAGTTTGTTGTCTGAAGCTCTGGGATGTTGTTTGCATAATACAAACAGTTTAACTTCACAATTTGCTTCGGTTATAAAATTCATTTCTTTTTCATTTGATTTTGTCGTCATGTCTACTCTTGCTTTGTTTCTATTTATTTTACAATGTTGTATCCAACACACGTTTTTACAGTTAAAATCAAATTATTTAGCCCTAGGATGTAATATCCTAAGCGATTTATTTCATCCTTATTTCATGTTATTATACATATTTCCCTTAAAATTCATACTCTACCTGTCACCTGAAACATGGAGGCCTCTGTCCATTGTAATTTTAGGAAAGGCTATCTTTCTCCATCAGATTATCGGTGATGTCTTTAATTGACAATCATTTTTCTTGCTTTCTCACCAGTCAAGTTAATATATTAGTGTGTAGTTGAGATTATTATGAACTATCACTTATTTCCAGGCGGTGCTTACTGATATTTACCACAGTAATTTATTTAATTCAACCCCGTTTAATATTAATTTACTTCATCTATAATACCCCATCAGATTCCCATCTGTGATACTTTTTTCATAAAACATTCGTACCGTCTATTAAATATTCTGTATATGAGGGAGACCCTATATTATTTATTTGTTGTATCACAGATCATTTTATCTTCTGACGTCATAGCTATTGCTATGAAATCTATCTCCTTTTAGGGATATCATACTCCAAGCCATAGGTACAGATCGTGGGATTTCGAGACCCTTCACTCTTACTTCATTCCAAACTTAAATATGCCCAGATATTGCATTATAACTTGTACAGTATACGTTTATATCTTATACATTACGTGACATGTATTTATATCAATAGCAGATCTTCTGTGTTATTCAGCTTTTGACTGTTGATGTTGTTTAGTGTCAAGTGATCCTTGGTACCGAAGACCACTAATAAAAGACATACCAAATGTGACTACCACATTCATATTCAGGTTAATATATCTAGGGTTACAACGCTTAACGTTTCCCCATTCGACTTTTTCAAGATACCCTCTTCATGTATATACATGCACGTTTATATCATCTAGGCGCAGGAGTGGCTGTGTGGTAAGTAGCTTGCTAACCAACCACATGGTTCCGGATTCAGTCCCACTGCGTGGCACCTTGGGCAAGTATCTTCCACTTTTGCTTCGGGCAGACCAAATCCTTGAGAGTGGATTTGGTAGACGGAAACTGAAAGAAGCCTGTCGTATATATATATATATATATATATATATATATATATATATATATATATATATATATATATATATATATATATATATATATATATATATATATATATATATATATATATATATATATATATATATATATATATATATATATATATATATATATATATATATATATATATATATATATATATATATATATATATATATATATATATATATATATATATATATGAGGGCGCGTGGCTTAGTGGATAGGGCATTCGGCTCATGATCGTAAGGTTGTGAGTTCGATTCCCGGCGACGCATTATGTCCTTGAGCAAGACACTTTATTTCACGTTGCTCCAGTCCACTCAGCTGGCAAAAATGAGTTGTACTTGTATTTCAAAGGGTCAGCCTTGTCACTCTCTGTGTCACGTTGATTATCCCCGAGAACTACGTTAAGGGTACACGTGTCTGTGGAATGCTCAGCCATTTTCACGTTAATTTCACGAGCAAGCTGTTCCGTTGATCGTATCAGCTGGGACCCTCGTCGTCGTAACCGGCGGAGTCTTTAAGATAAATATATATATATATATATATATATATATGTATGTATGTATGTGTGTGTTTGTGTGTCTGTGTTTGTCCCCCTAGCATTGCTTGACAACCGATGCTGGTGTGTTTACGTCCCCGTCACTTAGCGGTTCGACAAAAGAGACCGATAGAATAAGTACTGGGCTTACAAAGAATAAGTCCCGGGGTCGATTTGCTCAACTAAAAGGCGGTGCTCCAGCATGGCTGCAGTCAAATGACTGAAACTAGTAATAGAATAAAAGGATAAAAGTATATGTGTTTGTTTGTGTATATGTGTGTGTATGTTAGTGTGTATGCTTTTGTGTGTGTGTGTGTGTGATTGCGCGTGCTTGCCCGTACGGGCGTGTGTGCGTGTGTGTGTGTAATTTACCGTGTATATATGTATATGTAAAAAAACCTGCATATGTTTTGTTGACTATAATTCTTCGTATGATTTATTTCTCCTCGTCTTTCAACAGCAGCCCTACCAATAACTACTACTGCTGCTGCTGCTACTACTACTACTACTACTACTACTACTGCTGCTACTACTGCTACTACTACTACTACTACTAATCTACCATCACTACCAACAGGATACCACCTATACAGCTAAAATATTGCACAACTATAAACTCAACTTCGATATCATCATTAATATCTTTCACCATGACCACAACCACAACAATAACTGTAACATTGACAAAACTACCACTAACACTATGACCAGCACTACATCTACCATCCTACAACATCGCATCACCAATAACACTACTAACACCACTACCAACAGGCTACCACCACTATCATGCCACCACATTAATTAATTTCTTCCCTCAAAGAGGTCCCGTTGTATCTACGTTACGAAATTAAGGGGTGGGGGTTAGAGTTCGTTTATAGGGTTAAGGTTAGCGCCAGTTTTTGGAGTTAGTTAGAGTTAGGGAGTCATTACCCATCCACACAGCGTACATTTAAAATGTTTTGTACGTAACACCTGTATTTAAGTAGTACCTATTTCTTTACTACCCACAAGGGGCTAAACACAGAGGGGACAAACAAGGACAGACAAACGGATTAAGTCGATTATATCGACCCAGTGCATAACTGGTACTTATTTAATCGACCCCGAAAGGATGAAAGGCAAAGTCGACCTCAGCGGAATTTGAACTCAGAACGTAGCGGCAGACGAAATACCTTATTTCTTTACTACCCACAAGGGGCTAAACATAGAGGAGACAAACAAGGACAGACAATCGGACTGAGTCCATTATATCGACCCCAGTGCGTAACTAGTACTTATTTAATCCACCCCGAAAGGATGAAAGGCAAAATCTACCTCGGCGGAATTTGAACTCAGAACGTAGCGGCAGACAAAATATGGCTACGCATTTCGCCCGCCCTGTTAACGGTTCTGCCAGCTCGCCGCCAACTTGGGTAAATATTGGTTTAGTGGAACAGAGTATTGGGAAACCGTGAATAAGGTACAGGTTTCGAGTATTTGTCGGAAAATGTTTTCTTCTTGTCTTCTAATAGTAATAAGCCAAATTTCGAGGTTCTTCTCAGAGCTATCCCACATTCAAAAATTATACGGGTATTTTAAAAATTTGCATTCAATAAATAATAAATTACGCATTATATTAATAGAATAAACTGTCGGTTTTCCAAATAGCAAATAAAAATTTAAAATAGTAAGTGAGAGGCATTGCAAATGAGAATAGAATACTCTTCAGTCAATGCAAAGAATACTTAAATTTGTGATTAATTGGACGCAGGGAATGCAAAGAATATTTTAATTTGTGATTAACTGGACACAGTGAATGTAATGAATATTTAAATTTGCGAGAAATGAGAGTTGAAATATACTTCAAGAAACTTGAGAAATGGAAGTTATAGGAAATTTCTTCAAAAATATTTCCAGACAGTTAGCCCTTTAATAATTGCGTTTTTTTAGTACTTTAATTATCGTCACATGCCTAATTAATAAGAGGTTTTCTCCATTGTAGTATAGATAGTTCAGATAATCTTCATTTGCTGGCAGTTTTCGCACAATACAGAGACAAGTCCTCAAATATCTACACACACGCACACATACACACAACTTTTATATGTATATATATACACACACACACACACACATATATATATATATATATATATATATATATATATATATATATATAAAATATTATTAGAGACAAAACCACTATTTGCAAAACAAACAAGGAAAGACTTAATCAATACATAAAATTTTAATAAATAGTCAAAAAAACCGCCACTACAATCGTTTCTTGTCTTGATCGACAATCTTCAGGTGGACTTCCAATCTAAAAAATCAATATTTTAAAATATAAAAATAATAATTTTAAAATAATTAAAGTATGAATGAAAAAATATAATTATATAATCCATATATAACCTATATATAATCCATATATAATCAATATATAAACTAAAAAAACCTATCAACAATTAAATATAAAATATAAAATATAAAATATAAAATATAAAATATAAAACAAAACAAAAAAAAATAATAATAATATAATAATAAACTATATATACACCCATACACATATACCTAATTATATATAACCATATCTAACTACATACACTAAATCACACCCCTATATATATCCCTATACATACACATAAAAACGTCTAGGCAACTATAAATAAATAAAATAGCTAAATACTTCAACACAATACTTATTCATACTCCCACACACACACACATACAACCCACATTCACGTTCTAGAAAACGGACATCACTCAAAACTATGAACGGAGAAATGGAATAAATGGAATTAAAAATTATATTCACTTGGTAAAACGAACACTAAATAAATAAATAAAATAGCTAAATACTTCAACACAATACTTATTCATACTCCCACACACACACACATACAACCCACATTCACGTTCTAGAAAACGGACATCACTCAAAACTATGAACGGAGAAATGGAATAAATGGAATTAAAAATTATATTCACTTGGTAAAACGAACACTACTTAAAAATTATGAATGAAACAATGCAATAAAACAACAGACATCGCAAATAGACGCAAATTACTACGAATTCCTTAACAAACCTACTATGATAAACCAAATCTCACAAAAACATATAATGATAAAATCTCCCTTTACTAAATATATATATATATATATACATATATATATTAACAAAGCAATTAAGATTCAAGTAACTTTCAATGAATTTACTTGAATGTGGTACTTAACTTAGATGCACCAGAAAAACTATATGGTGTTATCCATACAGTAACGTGGGGTGATTATAAACGAGAAATAAGCAACAAGAATGGATTGGATTTTAGTACAATTGTTTCATACAAAGACAGGCTTTATTACAAGTTGCAAAAATTGCAGCAGATAAAAGTGTCCCGTACTCATCAGCTAAAATACATTTGAGTTCTCTAGACATCTTAGTGGGTGAGGTTATACTCATGAAATATTGGAGATAGTTCCATTAGAGGCAGATATAGGTTGTAAACAGTTTTCCAAAGTTCCTTAATGATGATGCACAGTCTTATCACAGATTTTTAAAAACTTATTAGTTTCGAAGAGAAGATGAATCAATCCATAGTGTAGATTTAAATTTCCAGAGATATGAGGAGGATGATGCACAGACTTATCACAGGTTTTTAAAGACTTATTAGCTTCACAGAAAAGGTGAATTAATCCATAGTGAAGATTTACATTTCCAGTGGTAAGATGAGGAATTTCATACTCACAGACGATATATTTAACCATTATTAATCCACAATCATTTCATGCTATATGATAAGGTAATTTGTCATGTTATTGCTCTCCGTGCAAAACTGCTATGTTGAGATTTCTAAAGGCTGAAGGAATTTATTTGTGGGGCAAAGAAAATAAAATAAGATAAAAGAAAAAGGAAAGAGACAAGGAAAAAAGAAAAAGAAAAAGGAGGAGAAGAAGAAATAAGGAAAGGAAAAAGAAAAAGAAAAAGAAAAAGAAAAAAGAAAGAGACACGGGGGAGAAGGATAGAAAAGAAAAAGAAAGAGAAAAAGAAAAAGAAAAAAGAAAAAGAAGAAAAAGGAAAAGAAAAAAAGAAAAAGTGGAATGGGGAGAAAAGAAAAGGCGCCTATATAGAGTATACTGCGACAACTTAGCGGGAGGGGGTTTTTAAAGTGACCAAATACAGAAGAAATTTGTAGATAACTTAGTTAGCTTGAATCTTTAAGAATCTTTAAGAATTCAGGGACTATGAGGAAAAAAAATTATTTAATTGACCAGTACACAGCTATTTACTATCAACCTGACACGGATGAAAGCAGATATGAATCTAAAGGGAATTTAAAGAGATAAACAAGGTCAGGGGTAGAGGGGTCAATAGCTATCGTTAAAAGGAAATACAATAAGAGAAAGGATCTAAGTGCAACCCTTAACCAGAGGTCATTTAAATTATTTATTTATTTATTTATTCATGTTACTGTCTTAAAAATTGTAGCCGTTACTATCAATACAAGGTGTGATGGAATTGTCTATTTTATTGAAGTTTATCATACTACTTTCAAGGGAGTTTCTTCACTTAATTAATTCTGTAATAGAATTGTTAAGCTTTAGTAACTTAATTTATTAAAGTAGTGTTACCTAAACTAGATTAAGTTCCAAAATTAAAAATTTAAAATTAAGATTTAAGAATTAAATAAACACTAAAAATTAAGATTTAAGAATTAAGAATTAGATAAACTTTCAATTAAGCAATGTACGAATACTATTTTAATTTCCCAATGTTTAAAATCAGGTGTAGTTACAAAGAAAAAGATAAGTATAGTGTGAGAAATCGCAGATATCTACTTAAAAAAATAATGTTATACTATTAAAGACCCGGTTATATTTATCTACCTATCTTGTTACGATTATTCTATACAGTTATTCACTTAAATATGTTAGGGTCTTCAATTTAGCGTGGACACAAACCTGTCCTACTTCAATATGGTTATTTAACAAGTTTCTATTTTTTCTATGCCTTAGAATTTCATAGGTCTCCATTGAGCAGAGTTGGCAACCAACCCTGCTATTTTTATACTGTATTGCTCTCCTAACTATTTCCCAATTAAGATTATAATTCTTGTTATTATTTTTGAGTTCCCAGATTTTACTTGAAAGTGTGGTGGTACCAGCTTTATGACGTAATCCAAAAGATGAGATGTGATTTCTAACCCTTTTATTAAAATTTATTGTGCGCACAATGTAAAAAAATTTGTTATTCTCAGTAGATGTGGTACATTTATAGATTACGTTACTTTCCCCGCAAAGACCGGGTGCCGGGCATCTCGACTTAATTCTACACTTACACGCAGGAGGAACAACTTCAGAAGTTGGATTATTCATGGGTAGATGTCTTATGTTCTTATTATTATGATTATCATGAGTATAATTATCCTTATTATTATTATTATTTTTATAGTTGGTGCTGTTATCTAAAGCATTGTTATTATTTATTGATCCTATTGCTCCATCTTTTAGGTCTAAAGTCCTACCATGATTATTTACATTATTAGTAATGTTACTATTATTGTTAGTATTATTATCAAACTGTATATTGCTGCTATAGATATCACTGATATTTTCCTTCTCCGCGTTTTCTCTATTAGCCTTACTTCTATTATTAACATTTTTACTTCTATTAGTATCGGTATTATTACTACTCTTATTACTGCTAATATTATTATTAGTCGTTTTGTGGTTACTGATTCCATCCGTGTTTTTCTTTAACCAGAAATATTTCATTAAGAATTTCAAAATTATCTTCAAATAAGGATATATTTAACTCCCATTCTGAGCATTATAATACAGCGTTAACTAAGGCAGGATACCACCAAAAAATTACACTCATAGATAAGGGGAACTTACATATTCCTAATAAAGAAGTTATCGCTAAAACCGCGACTTGTTCACTGACAAAAATCCGAGCTGCATCTGAGAAAGTAACAGTTAGTTCGTCACACATATGTACGTATGTATGTGTGTATGTATGCATACACATATGTATGTATGTATGTATGTATGTATGTATGCATGTACGTACATACGCCTGTGTATGTATGTATGTATGTATGTATGTATGTATGTATGTATGTATGTATGTATGTATGTATGTGTGTGTATATGCACGCACATACACACTATAAACATAAAGCTATAAACCTGTAGTGATGAATAGATGTAGAGTGACCACTCATCACAAAGCTATCAAATTTCAACTTCCCCCGCCGAAACCAGGAAGTGATTTACGACCCTCACTCCCAAAACTATACCCTAAAACCTATTATCAGATATTTATCTCTATATCACAGAACTTTTGTTTTACTATTGTGTGTATGTATGTATGTATGTATGTATGTATGTATGTATGTATGTATGTGTGTATGTACATACGTACGCATGTGCGTATGTATGTATACGCGCACGTATGCATGTGCCCATGTATGTGTGTGCGTACATGTTCGTGCGTATGTACGTGTGTATGCCCATACGTAGGTATGTATGTTTGTTTGTACTCATGTGCTACGTATGTATGTGAGTGTCTAGGAGAATGGGCAGACGTGTCTGTGAGAGTGTGTACATGTGTATGTGTATGTGAACGTATGCCCGTGTACTGGCATGTGTCCGTCCAAGTTGTGTACATGACTGTTATTTGCTGAAGGTTGTATACATATTCACATATATGTTTGTATAGACGCACACATATATATATATATGTGTGGGTGTGTGTTTGTTCCTCTCATCACCGTCTATCTGTGAATGGATACAACGCCTAAGTGCAACTGTACGTATCAAACAACGTACGCTCATACGGTTATATATAACTGCACATACGCATTGCAACCTGTATGTAAGGACTACAAGTAAACGAGAGAGAGAGAGAGAGTGAGAGAGAGAGAGAGAGAGGGGGGTGGTTATAGAATAGTCCTTCTGAATGGGATCTAGATGTTACTCCATTCGGATTTTCGGTTGAGAGTAGGTTTGTATTCTTGTATACAAACAGCTTCTGTGACCTGTCTCAACATTGCATCGGTGGGATGTGTTGATAGGATGTTGAACTTAAGTTTCCCTAAGGATCCTTTGTGGCAGTCTACAGCATGTTGGTAGAAGATGGAGTTTGGCTTCCTTTCAATGTAGTTGTCCAGGTGTTCTTTGAACCTATCATTGATGCTTCTAGAAGTCTCACCTATGTATGACTCTGGGTTAGTCGCGCAAGCTCTCCCTCCTGGCACTTAATCTGGTATACAGTGCCCTTTGTTTTTGCAGTTTACATGTGGATTTGTCGAACATACTGCACAATTACTTTGACAGGTGATTCTATCAAATGGATATGATCTGCATAATGCCGATTTGATAGTCCTACCTGTCTTTTCTACAACTTTAATTTTTAGGCCAGTAGTGCGCAGGATTTTCTTGAATGCCTTACTTAGCTCGTTCTTAGGTGTAGCGTCAACGAACATTACTCCGTGAAATCTCCTGTTATCGTACCAAGTAACGTTTCTCCTCCTTTTGTTGGTGTCCCTCTCTAACCTATTCCAGAACTTGTTGCGGTATAGGGGGCATATATCGTTTTCGTCGTTCCTTAGAATGCGTTCGAATCTAGCTTTCGCTCTTTTGTACACTCTGACTCTATCGTCTTGTGTGTATCCGGAGCGTTGCATTTGGAATATGTAGTGCTGGATGTGTTGTTGTCGTTCTTGTGGTTGGCATAGTGGTGATACATTCCTCATTACTCTAATTAAGTCTGCCACTAGGATGTTGAGTTTGGCAGTATCCGACATAGCTGAGTCACTACGGATTACTAGTGGATTAGTCATCGGTTTCTGATAGTGTGAGTGGAGTATACAGGGTTTAATGGTTCCATTAACCATAGCATCTTCCATCCATAGCTCAGTATCTAGGACGGGTAATCGTTTACTGGGGTGTTTAGAGGGGTAGTCTATGGTAAATTTTATACTGCTGTGGATAGAGTCAGCTATGTGTTGTATAGATGTCATCACCTGTTCTTCACTTGGTAGAGGGCCCATAACTGTGTCTGTATTATATTTCACAACAAGGTTAATGTCGTCGACGTAACGAGAGTACATAGCCAAGTGGATGTTACGGTTTGCTAGGCACTGTTTAAAATGTTTGCCCCACCATACCATGAAGAGGTTTGCAACGTCACCGGCGATCCCCACTCCAATAGCACCGCCTTTCGTCTGCCTATACAGTTTGTTGTCAAACTTAAAAATATGTGTTTTTAGCGTAATTCTCAGGCTGACACCGATAGCATGTGCGATGGTGGTTCTAATGTCGTGTGCACTTAAAGGTGGGTAGTCCGGCTTTGTCCATCCCTGCCAGGGCTCACAGTGAGTTTACCTGTATGCTGAGGTAATGGTAGGTGGTCTACCGCGTTTGTTACGGGTGGGACAAACATATAGAAGGTTATTGCGCGACAGGTATTCATTGGTACACGTCAGGGCCAGGAAGAGCCGTAGTTCATATACATCCACATTCTTAAATATCATACCACTCTCACTAACTATTTCTATACATTTATCGACAGCAAAGTCTACATCGATGGAGGGGTATAGTGATACCAAATCCATGCTACCCACGATGTGGTTCTTGAGGTCACACGTGTTGTTGCATTCGCGGATCCTGCTAAGGAGGTCCTCAGTACTGTCACATACATCCGCAGATAGCTTATTAATGGTCGTAGGAATTGTGAGAGAAAATATGATATCATAGGATGAAAGGCAAAGTCGACCTCAACGGAATTTGAACTCAGAACGTAACGGCAGACGAGTATTTAAGTTCTACCCGTTAAGGGGCCTCTCTATTTAAGAAGTAGCAGTTTCACTTCAACATTGAAATTTCATTTGTGTCGATGCAGCACGAAGTCTTGTCAGTGAACAGCATACACACACACACACACACACACACACACACACACACAGACACACACACATATTCATTGCCTTTCAATTGTGTGTATGTGTATCTATGTGTGCGCGCGAAGGTGTCACTTTTGAAGTCGCTCGTGCAACTTGTGTAAATATTTGTTTCTTTACTACCCACAAGGGGCTAAACATAGAGGAGACATACAAGGACAGACAAACGGACTGAGTCCATTATATCGACCCCAGTGCGTAACTGGTACTTATTTAATCCACCCCGAAAGGATGAAAGGCAAAATATACCTCGGCGGAATTTGAACTCAGAACGTAGCGGCAGACGAAATATGGCTACGCATTTCGCCCGCCCTGTTAACGGTTCTGCCAGCTCGCCGCCAACTTGTGTAAATATTGGTTTAGTGGAACAGAGTATTGGGAAACCGTGAATAAGGTGCAGGTTTCGAGTATTTGTCGGAAATGTTTTCTTCTTGTCTTCTAAGAGTAATAAGCCAAATTTCGAGGTTCTTCTCAGAGCTATCCCACATTCAAAAATTATACGGGTATTTTAAAAATTTCCATTCAATAAATAATAAATTACGCATTATATTAATAGAATAAACTGTCGGTTTTCCAAATAGCAAATAAAAATTTAAAATAGTAAGTGAGAGGCATTGCAAATGAGAATAGAATACTCTTCAGTCAATGCAAAGAATACTTAAATTTGTGATTAATTGGACGCAGGGAATGCAAAGAATATTTTAATTTGTGATTAACTGGACACAGTGAATGCAATGAATATTTAAATTTGCGAGAAATGAGAGTTGAAAAATACTCCAAGAAACTTGAGAAATGGAAGTTATGGGAAATTTCTTTAAAAATATTTCCAGACAGTTAGCCCTTTAATAATTGCGTTTTTTTAGTACTTTAATTATCGTCACATGCCTAATTAATAAGAAGTTTTCTCCATTGTAGTATAGATAGTTCAGATAATCTTCATTTGCTGGCAGTTTTCGCACAATACAGAGACAAGTCCTCAAATATCTACACACACGCACACATACACACAACTTATGTATATATATATATATATATATATATATATATATATGTAGTCTGGACACTCGTAAGCTGGAATAACAACAACTCTGTATCTCTCTGTCGCTCTTTCTCTCTTTCTTTCTCTCTCTGTCTGTAGAAAAGATAATGAAAATCACAACTCAAAAGACCGATGCTGGATAGAATATTTGTATGGATTCTTTATTAATAGGTATTACTTGACTTATGCGGCTCACCAGTGGTGGTCAGCTGGATTAGATGAACGTTAACAACATCAATAGTATCAATGGGTATCATGTGCTGGGTTAGTTCTGCTGCCTCAGGCGGATGAATATGGCCATGGAGTCTGCTAATCCATAACCTGCAAGTAACAACAACAACATTAACAACCAAAGGTATTGAAATATATCGTGGGAGTACTTTATACGTGATCACTCGAATTACTAGAAATGGCAGCCGAATCTCTGCATCGTTTTGTGGGTCGGTCATTGTTGGAACGCCTTTGAATATAAATCAGTTGAATCAAGGCAGATTGGCCGCTAAACAATAAGTACAAAATTAACATTTAGTACTACTACTCACAGTAAGACAAACGCACACACAGAAGATACAATATCACTTACCGTTGTTCCATATGACTTTCGATTTTGTATCAGAATAACGAATTAAAGGGTAGTGATCTGACTTTTCCCACTGACAGCCACCTGTCGCCTCAATGATGGCCAACCAGCCACTGTCCCCGTTACAATTACCAGGTATTGTTATATAGAAGCGACGTGTAAGACTACGGAGATAGAAAAAGAAAAAAACTTGTTTGTGTTTCAGAATATGAAAATCTAAACTTCTAGAAAACATACCATTATGTCTGCTATATGCAGTTAGATCAATCAGAATTTAATTAAAATAGCCATCTGGGTATCATACTTAATGTATAAACACACTCGCGATAGACTATTTACTGAAGTATTTTTCCTGAAATAGCATGTATTATGGATTTGCTGTCTATCGGATAGACACCGAAATTCCTTCCAGCAGCGGCCAGTGAGAGCAAAAGATGTTATTTCAGGACACAAATATTGCAGTAACTGGCCTGTCGAGATTGTATATACGTTATGTATGCTACGTATATGTTAGAATGTGCAGTGGCAGCCCACAGGCCCGTCTATAGATTTCATTTCAAATGAGATCGATCTTACACCAAATATGAGTTCGTAAGCACTCACATACATATAAACGACATATATACAGAAATACAGACATACGCAAACGCACACTCACAGGCAGACACATATGCACACACATACATACACACACACGCGCGCGCAGATTTGTGCAAAAGTGAAAATGTAAGGAAAGGCAAAAGTACACACGAGGCATACAATTTAGCAAAAAATCTACAAAACGCTCGAACATATAAACGATAATATTTTCCCGTGTTGAACATCTTAGCAAAGCGCCAAGTGAAATAAATATAATGGAATGTAATAATACTTAAAAGGAACAGAGACAAATAAATTTAATAATAGTATTCATTTTAAGGTGAATGTATATTTTCGTGTTTCGCACTTTAAAACATGCCTTTTGACGCGAAAGCCAAGAAACTACACAATTGGTGAAGAGAAAGCATATCATTTAGACGTGTGGTGTTGAAAATACAGAAATGTATTAGTAAGAGATAAAGAGTCTCTAGCAGCGGCAGCGGGGTTGCTAAATCAGTATTTCTGTCTCTTTTGAAAAGCATCGGCGCAGGAGTGGCTGTGTGGTAAGTAGCTTGTGTACCAACCACATGGCACCTATGGCAAGTGTTTTCTACTATAGCCTCGGGCCGACCAAAACCTTGAAAGTGGATTTGGTAGACGGAAACTGAGAGAAGCCTGTCGTATATATGTATGTATATATATATATATATATATATATATGCGTGTGTGTGTTTGTGTGTCTGTGTTTGTCCCGCTAGCATTGCTTGACAACCGATGCTGGTGTGTTTATGTCCCCGTTACTTAGCGGTTCGGCAAAAGAGACCGATAGAATAAGTACTGGGCTTACAAAAGATTAAGTCCCGGGGTCGAGTTGCTCGATTAAAGGTAGTGCTCCAGCATGGCCGCAGTCAAGTGACTGAAACAAGCAAAAGAGTAAAGAGTAAAGAGTAAAATAGCTTTTGGCATCCACATGCCAAGTATTATTTAATCTCGTTGGAGGCGCAATTGCCCAGTGGTTAGGGCAGCGGACTCGCGGTCATAGGATTGCGGTTTCGATTCCCAGACCGGGCGTTGTGAGTGTTTATTGAGCGAAAACACTAAAAGCTCCACGAGGCTCCGGCAGGGGATGGTGGTGATCCCTGCTGTACTCTTTCACCACAACCTTCTCACACTCTTACTTCCTGTTTCTGTTGTACCTGTATTTCAAAGGGCCGGCCTTGTCACTCTCTGCGTCACGCTCAATATCCCCGAGAACTACGTTAAGGGTACACGCGTCTGTGGAGTGCTCAGCCACTTACACGTTAATTTCACGAGCAGGCTGTTCCGTTGATTCGGATCAACCGGAACCCTCGTCGTCGTAACCAACGGAGTGCTTCCATCCATTATTTAATCTCGACTGATAGAGAAAAATTGTTCTCAACAAATCACCTGTGCTGCAGTATCCAGAAGGCTCGATAGATTTCAATTTTAGCGACGGAAGCTATATTTGCTCGCATTTGAATTCTGTATATGATAATAAATGAAGATATAATGTTGAAAGCCTGAAAAGGCGTTGTTCGTCTTCAGAACGTTTCGCGTTTAAATGTTTAGCGTTGAAATATATGAGAGACAAACGAAAAGTGATTTTAAATCTATAAGTCTCTACATAACAAGACAATGTCTACGTCACAAGAAAAGAAAATATATAAACATACCCGAATCCCTTAATTGAGAATTCAAGTCCGGTGGCTGAAGCCAGGTCGTTCCATGGTGAACTTTTCAAGTTTTTCCGAGAGAACCAGCTTTCAATGGTTGTATTTCGTCCATTAAATATCATAGTTACCACATCGGTTTTGTTTTTGCTAATCACTAGTTTCACCTGCAAAACAAATGAACATGTAGCACACATAGACACGCACACACACGCACATGCATACATACACGCACACACACTCTCTCTCTCTCTCTCTCTCTCTCTCTCTCTCTCTTTTTACTCTTTTACTTGTTTCAGTCAGTAGACTGCGGCCATGCTGGTGCACCGCCTTTAGTCGAGCAACTCGACCCGGGACTAATTTCTTTGTAAGCCCAGTACTTATTCTATCGGTCTCATTTGCCGAACACACCAGCAATGCTAGGTGGACAAACACAGACACACAAACACACACACACATATATATATACATATATACGACAGGCTTCTTTCAGTTTCCGTCTACCAAATCCACTCACAAGAAATTGGTCGGCCCGGGGCTATAGCAGAAGACACTTGTCCAAGATGCCACGCAGTGGGACTGAACCCGGAACCATGTGGTTGGTAAGCAAGCTACTTACCACGCAGCCCCCTGCCCCACACGTTAGCACTCTCATAATGAAAAATAATTGGATCAAGTTAAAGAGATCGAGATACTTTAAAATATATTTCTTTAGTTGTTAGTCTAATTTCCACTCATTTTTATTACATCCTTCCTTTGAGAAAATCGAATCTGTATAACCTGCAAATTAACGATTTTTATTTGTCACTCACCTAATAGGTATCTTACCATCCATAAATGTATCAAATAATATATATTTAATTACCCTTCGCTTGGAAATTTCCTTTGGTAATGTTATGAAAACACAGGATCTCATAGTGTTCCATTCCAAGCTGCATGACGCAATGTGGTAACAATAACAAACTTCTGCTACTAAAATACACCTCCTAATACACAAATAATCCATGCGTTTTTAGCCCCATTACACGCACATTGTATGTGTATTTACGTCTGTGTATGTGTGTGTGTATTTCACTCCTACCACTTGACAAATGGTTTCCTTGTGTTGATGTCCCCCGTAACATAGCGGTTCGTCCAAAGAAATTGATAGAATATATACAAGAGTATTAGTTCTACTAAACCCATGGCCGTAGTCCAATGACAGAAGCAGGCAACATATACTAATATATATATATATATATATATATATATATATATATATATATATATACATATATACATATATATATATATATATATATATATTTATATATTGAGGGCATTATACATACATGCCAGACGGCATTATACATACATGCCAAACGCTAAGAGGGACAATCAGTCATTTCTACCAAAAATATTACTAATCCCACCGAATGCAATTTTTCAAAGTAAGACATTTAAAGTATGAAATCACTGTGATACAAGTCTATATTTTTAAATGTCTTACTTTGAAAATTTGCATTCGGTGAGATTAGTAATATTTTTGGTAGAAATGACTGATTGTCCCTCTTAGCGTTTGGCATGTATGTATAATGCCGTCTGGCATGTATGTATAATGCCCTCTATATATAAATTAATATGTTCAATAAGAAATAATTATTTTCGAAATTTTTTCTCTTATGAGGTTTTTACGCTATCTACCTGACAATTTCTTGTTAAGTTTTCCTTATTAAGTAGTTGTCCTTAATTGCTAAATTTTTATTCCGAAAAAACTTTTCCTCTCCCGAAATGCAATTCGTAAAAGTTTGCCATTCACCCGGATGTAATATATATAAACTCACCCATGTGCTTCGTTGATGTTGATCAGTTAGCTGATCGGCTCAAGCGGGGCAGGGTCGTTGTTTATTTATAATACATTCAGGCCTGCTGATGATTACGTAAGTATGAAATCACTGTGATACAGGTCTATATTTTTAAATGTCTTACTTTGAAAAATTGCATTCGGTGGGATTAGTAATATTTTTGGTAGAAATGACTGATTGTCCCTCTTAGCGTTTGGCATGTATGTATAATGCCGTCTGGCATGTATGTATAATGCCCTCTATATATAAATTAATATGTTCAATAAGAAATAATTATTTTCGAAATTTTTTCTCTTATGAGGTTTTTACGCTATCTACCTGACAATTTCTTGTTAAGTTTTCCTTATTAAGTAGTTGTCCTTAATTGCTAAATTTTTATATATATATATATATATATATATATATATATATATATATATATACATATATATATAGGGAGAGTTTACGAAAAAACAAAAGACGAAGACCGGTGGCGTACAAAACAAACAGATGTATTAGTATAACGCTCAGGAATAGAAAATAGTCTTTTACGTTTCGAGACTACGCTCTTCTACAGAAAGGGACACAGAAAAAACAAAGAGAGAAGAAAATGAGTGTAGCGGCTAACGATCTGTCATACATATATATATATATATATATATATATATATATATATATATATCAATGGCTGCTAGATAAATCAATGTCTGCTAAATAGAGTTAATAGAATTAATGAAAACTAATGCTTCTACCCACCAAAATGTGTAGCCATCTATCCATGAGAGAAAATATCGAAACGTTAAGTTTAGTTGTCAGATATATAAGAGAAAAACACGATATGTCTTCTTCATTTCCTTAACTCCATGTAGAGTACAGGACACCAGTAACAGATCGCTATAGGCTGGTAAATTTGGCAATGAATTGCAGTTATCCCCAGGTCTTGCCATCAACCATTTCTTCAGTTTCTGTTGAGCTTTTCCATGTTTTATTTAATCTGTCACGCTTCTGCCTTCCTTGCGATATTCATCGGACGGCTTGCCTTGTAAAATAAGAAAGAGGTTTCCGCTCGATGTGTCCTAGCTAACCTCATTCCTTGCTCCTGATCTGAGATCCCGTAGGTTACTGGCTCACATGTTCCCACAAGATTTTGTTTGTTACTCAATTTTGCCACCCCACAAGAAGAACAAGATTATTCAAATTTGAGATCAAGTCCCACCCAGGTCCCCCAGCTTTACTTTATGCTGGGTTCAATAAAACTTTGACCATTCATGTATCGTAAGTTGATTTCATCGATTCTGTTTCCCATTTACTGACCACTCCCCCAAAGGGGAGTCTTTTGTCTATGATAATTATTATTATTACTGCGGTTTGTCACGGATAAAAATTCTTACCACCTTCTGCGTGGATCATAGTCCCCCGTCTGTTGCTCGGTGTTCCCGTCTACGCCTATAAGTTCAATTCTAAACCTAATTATAAATAGCTCTGCCTGAGTATAGTCTTCTTATATATATGGTTGTATGTATATGTACTGCTGTGTGTATATGTGTGCGCATATACCTGAATTTGTTTCTTTTTCATGTATACTTGACCAAAGTCTGTTAAACATTATTACTATCATTATGAAAACAATGGTACTGTATGAACTTCCTCGCACGTATGAATACATACCTCATCAATTGGAAGATAGTTCCAGAAATCAAGGAGAGGGTGTCGGAAGAAGTTAGGACAAAAGTTATTTCTGCATTCGTCCATATTCCAGGATGAAGGATGTCCTATATTCAGAAATGAATTATAAACATTTGAACCAGCTCCCTTTGATATGGTATAGGTTTTAATCCATTGGCTATCTGAAATATTAATAATAATGATAAAAATAATAATAATAATAATAATGATAATAATAATAATAATAATAATAATATAATAATAATAATAATAATAATAATAATAATGATAATAATAATGATAATAATAATAATAATAATAATAATAATAATAATAATGATAATAATAATGATAATAATAATAATAATAATAATAATAATAATAATAATAATGATAATAATAATGATAATAATAATAATAATAATAATAATAATAATAATGATAATAATAATAATAATAATAATAATAATAATAATAATAATAATAATAATAATAATATTAATAATAATAATTCTTTTATTCTTTTATTTGTTTTAGTCATTTTACTGCGGCTGTGCTGGAGCAACACATTTTGTCGAGCAAATCAACCCCAAGACGTATTCTTTGTAAGCCTAGTACTTATTCTATCGGTCTGTCTTGCGCATTGAAGTTGGGGGGACAAATACAGACACACAAACATTATACATATCCATCCATCCATCCATCCATCCATCCATACATACATACATACATACATACATACATACATACATACATACATACATACATACATACGTACGCACACAAACACACACACACACACACATATATATATATGACTGGCTTCTGTCACTTTCCGTCTACCAAATCCAATCCCAAGGCTTTGGTCGGCTCGAGGTTATAGAAGAAGACACTTGCCCAAGTTGCCACGCTATGGGGACGGCACCAAGAACTATGTGCTTGGTAAGCAAGCTACTTACCACACATCCAATGATAATAATACTAATAATAATAATAATAATAATAGTAATAATAATAATAATAATAATAATAATAATAATAATAATAATAATAATAATAATGGACTACAGCAAATATTCTGCTCAATACCACAGATTTGCTTGTCAGGTGTTTGACCGTAACCAGTTGAGCATGTCCCGTAGTGGCTGACGATACGTGCATCTTTGATCACGAGTAGAAGTAGTGGGGGAGCATCATAGCCATGTGTTGAGTGGGATTCTTTGGGGTTTGAATGATTCACCTCTGAAAACTTGGGTGTTTCATTCAACATCCTTAAATAACCCTTAATCAGGGACCTTTTGAGTGGGATGGGTTACCCAACCAGAAGAAAATTCTAACTGGGCCCCTCTTGCAAGGTCATGCACTGTTTATCTTGATATGAGATTCCCATGTTGCGAACATTTGGTTGTGATGCATGTGCCTAGTGTACCGTTATCAGACGGTTATACCCATCATGGGTATACTGGGCTTCGTATATTTGTACCCCAGTGTCACTTTGATGGCATGCACTGCTCTCTCACTCAGTAGTAGTAGTAGTAAATAATAATAATAATAATAATAATAATAATAATAATAATGATAATAATAATAATAATAAGTGAATTCCGAATACAACCAATTTCGGAATTAGAGATAGATATACAAGAAACAAGCACAGAAAAAGCTAGGCGCATGAAAACCCGTGCCAAAACTGCAGCCTTAGATATTCTGAATAATAAATGGCAAGAAAAACCTCTCTATGACAAATACCCTGGCTAATGGCCTCTGGCTTAAAATCTGAAACAGATGGGTTTATTATAGCAGCTCAAGATCAATGCCTACCAACAAGAAACTACCAGGCCAACATATTAAAGAACGGCAGTAGCCCAACATGTCGTGTATGCCGACAACAAAATGAAGCCATTGACCATGTTGTCTCCAAATGCAGTCTTCTAGCGCCTACAGTGTACCTCAGTAGGCATGATAGAGCTGCACAATATATTCACTGGGTAATTTGCAAAAACCTGGATTTGCCCCATGAAAAAAACTGGTGGGAACACAATCCACCTCCTGTGCTTGAAAATGACCACATCTCACTCCTCTGGAACTTCACCATTCAAACTGACAGGAAGATAGATGCAAATAGGCCAGACTTTATATTGAAAGGCTTCAGAAAAAGAACATGCCTCCTCATTGATATGACTGTCCCAATCGATATAAACGTATCTGTCAAGATCTACCAGAAACTGAGCAAATATAAATATCTTGAAATAGAAATCAGCAAAATGTGGAAGCTGAAGACTAAAACAATACCTGTTGTCATAGGTGCCCTGGGAATGATAGCGAAAGCGACTGATTGCTACCTAACTCAGATACCAGGAAACCCCAAAATGGCAGAAATTCAAAAGATAGTGCTCATGGGAACTGCTCATATCCTACGCAAAATACTCTCTATGTAATCCCAAGGTTTAAAACAAACTTTTTTTTTATTTCTTTAATTTATTTTTTTATTTATTTATTATTTTTTTTTATGTATTAGACATTCACTAGTACAACACCAGAAAAAAAAAAAAAAAAAACCCCAAATATATGGCACAGAACTTCTAACCTGTTGTCTCTTGAGGTCTCTGGGTGAGACTTGGAGCCAACTTGTACAGACATAAAGCAAAAGTCAAACATAGAATAATAATAATAATAAAAATAATAATAATAATAATAATAATAATAATAATAATAATAATAATAATAATAATAATAATAATAAATGCCCTGATGCAGTACCAGACAGTGGCTCTCATGGCTTCTGATCTTAATTGATTGGAAGTGTTATTATGTACATTGTTTTGTCTTGGTATAAAACATGGGCTACAGCAAATATTCTGCTCAATACCACAGATTTGCTTGTCAGTTGTTTCACCTTAACCAGTTGAGCATGTCCCTTAGTGGCTAACGATATGTGCATCTCTGATCACGAGCAGAAGTAGTGGGGGAGCATCATAGCCATGTTTTGAGTGGGATTATTTGGGGTTTGAATAATTCACCTCGGGAAACATGGGTGGTTCTTTCAACATCCTTAAACAACCCTTATTCAGGGACCTTTTGAGCGGGATGGGCTACTCAACCTGAAGAAAATTCTAACTGGGCCCCACCTGCAAGGTCATGTGCTGTTTTTCTTGATATAAGATCACCATGTCGCGCACATATTGTTGTGATGCAGGTGCCTGGTGTACCCTTATCAGACGGGTAGTCATGATGGGTATACTGGGCTTCGTATATTTGTACCCCAGGGTCACTTTGATGGCATGCACTGCTCTCTCACACAATAATAATAATAATAATGATAATAATAATAATAACAATAATAATAATAATAATAATAATAATAATAATAATAAAAATAATAATAATAATAATAATAATAAAATAATAATAATAATAATAATAATAATAATAATAATAATAATAATAATAATAATAATAATAAAAATAATAATAATAATAATAATGATAATAATGATTTCATGTATTTGCCACCACGTCGAGGAATAAGGGAGACAAAACACTGACAACCTGAAATTGTTGAGGTTTACATATAATGAAAAGCTAATAAAGGAAAGAAAATCACCAACAGACTCTATAACATTCATCTTAAGTCTTTTCCTGGCCTTGGTATCACATGTGATACACAAGACATATTTCGTCTGTTTCCATGCATCATCTGCTATACAAGTCTTCATCTTGGGCTTTTGGGAAAGAAAACATTTATGTGATTCAGAGATTAACATAAAGAAGGTCTAAATTAAACTGTGCACGTTTAGGGCAAACATATAAACAAGCTTTCGACAGGCAAAGGGTTAGATACTATTTTTGGATAATTAGGGCAGATCCGTGATTTAATGCCAATGGGATACAAGCTAGAATTTGTTCAACCCCAGTTGGGTGAACTGGATTAGGATGTGTGATGCTGACGGCCCCGCCTCTACACGCATACAAACCCCAGAGACCTAAGAAAAATATCTGGTGCTTTCTCTAAGAATATATATCTTGGGACTTTCTAATTTAGACAATGCCTGAAATAGGAGGGTGTGGGTTATAAATTGTTATGGAGCCAAGAATTTCACTGATATTTTATTTTATCGATCAGGGTAAGATGACAGGTAAAGTTGACCTCAGCGTGATTTAGTCTCAGAAACCTACAGGATTAATAAAGCAAATAATATTTTAAACGAGTATGCCAATCCACCTTGCTCCCCACCTGCGGACGTGTGAAAACCCATCTTGAGTGTGTGTGTGTTGGGAAAGAGTCCCGTAAATCTATGATAAAATTCAGCTCCCAACTCAGCTCAGTTTACACTGTTTCCCTTAATATACCCATGTGTATTCCTAACTGAAAGGGTCCTGCTACTCTGTTTCAACAAATTCAGTCTGAACCCTACTTTCGGAATGCAAGCAGAATTTTTGAAATCAAAATTTATACCACAAATTGTAGGTCGACTTATACACCAAGACGAATTTGGAACCAAAAGGAAATTTCTATGTGAAATGCTGTAAGATTTCGGAAGATAGAGACGATGTTTAAATGCTTACACTACATGATTATGCCATTCACTTTGTCGGATTCTATGCTGTAAAATACGTTACTGCTTTGCTTTTTTCTTTCTCTTTGTGTTAAATGTTGCTTCGAGTGTGTCTGCAACGGACATCGTAGATTACGATTCTTCAAATTATATCCTCCTTCAAAAACACGTATTTATCTCTCATTATGTTCCCCCCTCTTCTCCTCCATTGTCCAATCCCCTTTCACATGTTCATCTTCTCAGTACCCTCTCACCTCCACCAGTCCACTTTACCACTCCACTTACATTCACCTTCCGATAGCCCGCGGGTGTTCCCAGCAAATTTTCAACATCTTTTCGTCGTCTGTCTGTCTTTTTGTCTCTCCCTTTTTCTCATTCTCTCATTATATATCTCTCTCTCTCTGTCAATCACTCTCTCTCCCCCCACTCTCTCTCTCTCTCTGTATGTATATATATATATATATATATATATATATAAACGAAAAAAAATGGAGTAATAACTGTTAGAAGTGCATCAAGTGTGTTTCAAAGTCATTTAATAACGATGAGAATATGCTGAGAGGAACTACCATCAACCGCGTAAAAAG
>NW_021835987.1:107500-155000 GCF_006345805.1 Octopus sinensis | reverse complement strand
CCAGTCATTGCGAACTTAACAATGGGATACATGGAAATAATCATTACCAGGAATCTCTATCAATCTTTGGAAACTCCCTCTCTCAATACATAAAAGAGAATTGGAAACGATTCCTAGACGATTGTTTCATTCTCTGGAATGAAAAACATAGGTAAACTCCTAAAATTTAAAAACCTATTGAAAGGCATAAACCCAAATATACAGTTCACAAGGAATACAACCAAAAGGAGCTCCCGTTCTTGGATATACTAATTAAAAAAATTAACCTTAAAATAGAAACAGACATTTTTTACAAAGCCACAGACGCCAAACAATACCTTCTTTTTAATTCATGCCCCAAGACACACTAAAACAAACATCCCCTGCAATCTTGCAAGAAGGATATGCCACAATAGTGTCAGAAAAAAATACCAGGAACTTTAGACTGCAAGAACTCAAAAAACAACCCTAATTGATAGACATTACCCAGCTCAACTCATAGAGGATGGGATCAGACGTGCAACAGAAATCAACATAGAAACTTTAAGAAAAGTTCAACACAACAACACACCTTCCCCGAAAATACTACCTACATATACATACAACCCCAGAAGAAACAAGAAGCCTTCACCATCATCACCCAGAATTTACCAATACTTCATAAAAACCCAAAATTAAAGGAAATTCTAAAATACACCAAATCATTAAAAGCTACAAACAGCCTAAATCACTAAAAAGATTCTCACAAAGGCAAAATTGTCCTCTAAATTACGGATGCAAAAGTAAAAAATGTGGTAGATCGAACTATGCAACATGTCCTAACCTATTGGAAGGATCAGAATTCTTCTTTAAAGAGGGACAGAAATTCAAGATCAAATCTAACTTTACTTGTGCCTCTGAAAACATAATTTATGTTATTAAATGCTCGGGCTGCCACCAAGACTACGTGGGTTCAACGGGACTATCACTCAGGCGTAGATGCACACTGCATCGACAACAGATTGCATTCCCAGAATATAGAATGATACCTTTTAGTGAGCACATTGAGAAATGCGCAAAGCAAATACTGCCACAATTTTTAATCTTCCCATTTTACCAATGTGCTTTCGGATCATCAACACAAATGAGACTGAACAAGGAAACATTCTTCATTGAAAAGTACAAACCCAGACTCAACCATCCGAACATACTGACACAGAGAAATTAACAAGGAAAAAAGAAAAAAAAAATTTAAGCGATTATCTCCCTTACACCGGAAGAAATCACTCATTACCTCCCCTTATTTAGAAATCTCCTGTTAATAAACACAACGATAACTCCATGCAATATAAACATAACGTCACAAGAAATTTGAAAAGCTACACGCGAAACCGGTAATTTCTTTAAAAATTTTTAAATTATGTCATTTTAAGGAAAGGAAAAAAAATTTTCCAATATTCTCTAGACATTTTGACACAAATATATATATTTTTTAACATTTAAGCCTTCTGTCGTTTTTTCACACTTTACTATTTTCTTATATATATATATATATATATAATATATGTATGTATATATGTTTCGTATACATATCCCGATATATATATATATATACTTACAAATATACACTCAATTTTCTAGTGTGTGTATTGAGTTTGGATATGACTTGAAACTTCACCTGTTGGAGGGAGACCAAATACAAAGTTTCCGGAGCATTGATGAATTTCCAATCAACTTTCGGTGACTATTGATCCCATATCTTCTGTGTCTCGGAATAGTAGCACGTGTTACGTTCCGAACTATAGGTTAACTTCCATCTTGGCAACAGGGGTCGAAGGACTCCCTAGATCCAGTAGCAACTTCCTTCTAGTTTAATGTAAATTCGTTTTGAAAAAAAGAACTCTCAAGTTCTCTCTGTGTCTAGTTGTCTCCATCTCTGTTGTGCCACTGGTGTTATAGCTAAGGGTTCAATGCTGTGCCACACTTTAAACACCCAGAACAAATCAATGCACAGGGATTTCTGTCTTTTCGAACGTTTTACACCATACGGAGATCAAGAAATGATCTTAATCGGTCTCCACTTGACTTCCAAAACGCATATATATAGTATTACTATAATATCTCATCACTTTATCCGATCCACGCAGTACAGATACATAAATAAAATGATAACACAGAAAGAAGCAATCAATCAACTGATCTAGCCACAGTCGCATAACTGGGATCTAAACCGTCTTCAAAGCAGAGGAGCAGCATTGAGTTTCCAAAATAGCGGAACATAACCGAAACAGAACTTACCTTTGTTACTGATTACACTAACAACTGTGTTTGAAAACGTTAAACCACTGTCCACTGTTGTCGGTACTATCAACTGATGCCGCTGAACTACCAAGAAAAGCCCAAATCTTTGAATTGTTCAATAGGATTTCAACTATTACTTAATCTTCACAGATGTCTCCACCGTCCACTACAGTCGTTACTGCTCTCTTGCTTCGGGTCTGATGCGCAAGACTTCTCCGTCGAAGTGAAACTACATTCGATTTATAACAAGCCAATGTTTACAGAATGACTTCTCTGAACAGACTTGAAACACATTTCTTTTGTCATCGGAATCTTTAGAAGGCGTAGGTGTGTTATTTTGTGTTATTGTTGTTGTGTTGGTGGCCTTGGTGATGGTCGTTGGTTTAGTAGTAGTTGCAGTAGAGTTAGTAGTAGTGATTTTACTTTCGGGTGGAGCTTTTAATGGGGCGTGATAGGGATGTTGCTTGTGTGGTGATGATGATTGTGGTAATGTTTAAGGATATCATTACAGCAGTAGTATTGATATCTATGGTGTTTAATTTTGCAAAAATGGTATGGGTGGGTTGGTAAGTGGATACAGTGGTTTATACTAATGTGGTGGCGTGATAGTGGTGGTAGCCTGTTGGTAGTGGTGTTAGTAGTGTTATTGGTGATGCGATGTTGTAGGATGGTAGATGTAGTGCTGGTCATAGTGTTAGTGGTAGTTCTGTCAATGTTACAGTTATTGTTGTGGTTGTGGTCATGGTGAAAGATATTAATGATGATAACGTGGGTTGATTTTGTATTTGTGCCATATTTTAGCTGTATAGGTGGTGGTTGGTAGTGATGGTAGGTTAGTAGTAGTAGTAGCAGTAGTAGTAATAGTAGTAGTAGTAGTAGTAGTAGCAGCAGTAGTAGTAGTTATTGTTAGGGCTGCTGTTGAAAGACGAGGAGAAATAAATCATACGAAGAATTATAGTCAACAAAACAAATGCAGGTTTATTTACATATACATATATACGGTAAATTACACACACACACACACGCCCGTACGGGCAAGCACGCGCAATCACACACACGCGCACACAAAAGCATACACACTAACATACACACACATATACACAAACAAACACATATTCTTTTATTCTTTTATTCTTTTACTAGTTTCAGTCATTCGACTGCGGCCATGCCTTTTAAGCGAGCAAATCGACCCCGGGACTTATTCTTTGTAAGCCCAGTACTTATTCTATCGGTCTCTTTTGCCGAACCGCTAAGTGACGGGGACATAAACAAACCAGCATCGGTTGTCAAGCAATACCAGGGGGACAAACACAGACACACAAACACATACATACATACATACATACATACATGCATGCATGCATGCATGCATGGGTTGGGAAGCACTCCGTCGGTTACGACGATGAGGGTTCCGGTTTATCCGATCAACGGAACAGCCTGCTCGTGAAATTAAAGTGTAAGTGGCTGAGAACTCCACAGACACGTGTAACCATAACGTAGTTCTCGGGGATATTCAGCGTGACACAGAGAGTGACAGGGCCGGCCCTTTGAAATACAGGTACAACAGAAACAGGAAGTAAGAGTGAGAGAAAGTTGTGGCGAAAGAGTACAGCAGGGATCACCACCATCCCCTGCCGGAGCCTCGTGGAGCTTTTAGTGTTTTCGCCAAATAAACACCCAGGACGCCCGTCTGGGAATCGAAACATCGATCCTACGACCGCGAGACCGCTGCCCTAACCACTGGGCCATTGCGCCTCTACATACATATATACATACATACATACATACATACATATATATATATATATATATATATATATATATATATATATATATATTATATATATATATATAAATATATGTATATATATATATATATATATATATATATATATATATACGACAGGCTTCTTTCAGTTTCCGTCTACCAAATCCACTCACAAGGATTTGGTCAGCCCGAAGCAAAAGTAGAAGATACTTGCCCAAGATGCCACGCAGTGGGACTGAACCGGAACCATGTGGTTGGTTAGCAAGCTACTAACCACACAGCCACTCCTGCGCCTACATGATATAAATGTGCATGTATATACATGAACATGGTATCTTGAAATAGTTGAATGGGGAAACGTTAAGTGTGTTGTAACCCTAGATATATTAACCTGAATATGAATGTGGTAGTCACATTTGGTATGTCTTTTATTAGTGGTCTTCGGTACCAAGGATCACTTGACACTAAACAACATCAACAGTCAAAAGCTGAATAACACATAAGATCTGCTATTGATATAAGTACATGTCACGTAATGTATAAGATATAAACGTATACTGTATAAGTTATAATGCAATATCTGGGCATATTTAAGTTTGGAATGAAGTAAGAGTGAAGGGTCTCGAAATCCCACGATCTGTACCTATGGCTTGGAGTATGATATCCCTAAAAGGAGATAGATTTCATAGCAATAGCTATGACGTCAGAAGATAAAATGATCTGTGATACAACAAATAAATAATATAGGGTCTCCCTCATATACAGAATATTTAATAGACGGTACGAATGTTTTATGAAACAAGTATCACAGATGGGAATCTGATGGGATATTATAGATGAAGTAAATTAATATTAAACGGGGTTGAATTAAATAAATTACTGTAGTAAATATCAGTAAGCACCGCCTGGAAATAAGTGATAGTTCATAATAATCTCAACTACACACTAATATATTAACTTGACTGGTGAGAAAGCAAGAAAAATGATTGTCAATTAAAGACATCACCGATAATCTGATGGAGAAAGATAGCCTTTGCTAAAATTACAATGGACAGAGGCCTCCATGTTTCAGGTGACAGGTAGAGTATGAATTTTAAGGGAAATATGTATAATAACATGAAATAAGGATGAAATAAATCGCTTAGGATATTACATCCTAGGGCTAAATAATTTGATTTTAACTGTAAAAACGTGTGTTGGATACAACATTGTAAAATAAATAGAAACAAAGCAAGAATAGACATGACGACAAAATCAAATGAAAAAGAAATGAATTTTATAACCGAAGCAAATTGTGAAGTTAAACTGTTTGTATTATGCAAACAACATCCCAGAGCTTCAGACAACAAACTTGCAAAATAAACAATTGATTTTATTATAACAATACAAGTTTAAGGGTTCCTCTTTCCTTTTCTCTGTACCATTGTATGTTTTGTGTTAATGAACCGGAAAAGACAGGTTTCACTTTTAAACAATACGATTGTTGTCCGGAGAATATAAAAATAATAACTCTATAATCGATATTGATTAGAGAAAGATTAAGCATAATACTTACATCGTGTAACTTAACTTTAAAGGTTTTTGAATTTTTGCATTTCGATGGGGGAAGAAAGCACCAAAAATCTGCCAGGAGTAGAGAGAGAAAGAGATAGAGAGAAATGTATGTATACACCCACACCCACCCACCCACACACACACACACATAATTTGTTGTGTAAGATAGAAGTTAGAGGTAATATAATTATCTACAGGATAGGCGCAGGAGTGGCTGTGTGGTAAGTAGCTTGCTAACCAACCACATGGTCCTGGGTTCAGTCCCACTGCGTGGCATCTTGGGCAAGTGTCTTTTGCTATAGCCTCTGTGTTTGTCCCCCTAGCATTGTTTGACAACCGATGCTGGTGTGTTTACGTCCCCGTCACTTTCAAAGAATAAGTCCCGGGGTCGATTTGCTCGACTAAAATCGGTACTCCAGCATGCCCGCACTCAAATGACTGAAACCAGTAAAAGAGTAAAAGAGAGGAGAGATGTATCCAAAGGCGCTCCTGGTAATACCTCAGTATGTATGACCCTTGTTATAAGGTATACGGTTGTAGGTAATTTAAAAGGTAAAACCGTGGTTTATATATATATATATATATATATATATAAACGATAAGAAAGGGAACAATAATAACAGTTAGAAGTAGATCAAGGAAAAAAAGATGTAAAATGTTAGTTGATTCAATAGTCTTAAATTTCAGTGAGGTCCATAATTCCATATATCAGTTTTCCTTTCCTTTCCTTATATCTTCTTCCTACTGCCTTCTATTTATCTTTGCCATATAATCGTTCTGATGATGTCTGTCAATTGCAACGAGATAACTGTACATTTACCCCAGCTTGATACATTGAAACAGCTGTAAGCAGATACTCATCGTTATTAAATGATTTTAAAACACACATGATGTACCGCTAACAGCTATTGCTCCATTTCTTATCGTTTATATATATATATATGTGTGTATAAATGGTATAAACATTTATATTTAACATTCACTATTGGTATCCCTACTCTTTCTGTTAGCTACTTATGATGTCATATCATATAACGTTTTTTTAAACAATATTAATAGCGTTCTGTCAATCGCTATACAAACCCATCATTTTTTTGCTGAAATGTCTTATTGACGAGTTTCGTTTTTTTCACTTTCCTGAAGAGAAGATGGCATTGTTTATACCATTTATTCTTTTGAATAGTATCAGTGGAATTTTCGAAACATGTGTCGAAAGTAAAAATATTTGATTTACACCTGCGTTAAACTCCATTTATTTATTCATATATTATTCAAAATATTCCATGTAAACACGAAGTTTCTACCTTTATAAACAAGAAGTTACAACCTCTTTACTTGTGAGATTTTTGCTACCCTGGAAACTATTTATTTATTTTTTCCGTGTTAATTGTTAACAAGGTAAAAATACACTCATCTATATATATATATATATATATATACATAGAGAGAGAGGAGGGAGAGAAGGTGTGATTGACAGAGAGAGAGAGAGACAATGAGAGAATGAGAAAGAGGGAGAGACAAAAAGACAGACAGAGAACGAAAAGATGTTGAAATTTTGCTTGGAACACCCGCGGGCTATCGGAAGGTGAATGTAAGTGGAGTGGTAAAGTGGACTGGAAGAGGTGAGAGGGAACTGAGAAGATGAACATGTGAAAGGGGATTGGACAATGGAGGAGAAGAGGGGGGAACATAATGAGAGATAATTACGTGTTTCTGAAGGAGGATATAATTTGAAGAATCGTAAAATACAGCTAAAATATGGCACAAATACAAACTCAACTTCGATATCATCATTAATATCTTTCACTACCACAGCCACTACCATAAAAACAACCACAACAATAACTGTAACATTGACAGAACTACCACCACCACTATCACCAGCACTACATCTACCATCCTACAACATCGCATCACCAATAACACTACTAACACCACTACCAACAGGTTACCACCACTATCACGCCACCACATTAATGTAAACCACTGTATCCTCTTATACCACCCATACAATTTTTGCAAAATTAACACCATAAATATCAACACTGCTGTAATGATATCCTTAAAACATCACCACAATCATCATCACCAACACAATGCAACATCCCTATCAACGTCCCATTAAAAGCTCCACCTGAAAGCAATAATCACTACTACTAACTCTACTGCAACTACTACTACAACCAACGACCATCACCAAGGCCACAACCAACAACAACAAAAAATAACAACACCTACGCCTTCTAAAGATTCCGAGGACAAAAGAAATGTGTTTCAAGTGTGTTCAGAGAAGTCATTCTGTAAACATTGGCTTGTTATAAATCGAAAGTAGTTTCACTTCGACGGAGACGTCTTGCGCATTAGACTCGAAGCAAGAGAGCAGTAACGACTGTAGTGGACGGTGGAGACATCTGTGAAGATTAAGTAATAGTTGAAATCATTATTGAACAATTCAAAGATTTGGGGACTTTTCTTGGTAGTTCAGCGGCATCAGTTGATAGTACCGACAACAGTGGACAGTGGTTAACGTTTTCAAACACAGTTGTTAGTGTAATCAGTAACAAAGGTAAGTTCTGTTTCGTTATGTTCCGCTATGTTGGAAACTCAATGCTGCTGCTCTGCTTTGAAGACGGTTTAGATCCCAGTTATGCGACTGTGGCTAGATCAGTTGATTGATATTGCTTCTGTGTTATCATGTTTATTTATGTATCTGTACTGCGTGGATCGGATAAAGTGATAGAGATATTATAGTATACTGTATATATTTGCGTTTTGGAAGTCAAGTGGAGACCGAGTAAGATCATTTCTTGATCTCCGTATGGTGTGAAAACGTTCCGAAAAAGACAGAAATCCCTGTGCATTGATTTGTTCTGGGTCTTTAAAGTGTGGCACAGCATTGAACCCTTAGCTATAACACCAGTGGCACAACAGAGATGGAGACAACTAGACACAGAGAGAACTTGAGAGTTCTTTTTTCTAAATGATTTTACATTAAACTAGAAGGAAGTTGCTACTGGAACTAGGGTGTCCTTCGCTCCCCTGTTGCTAAGATGGAAATTAACCTATAATTGGGACCGTAACACGTGCTACTATTACGAGTTACAGTAGATATGGGATCAATAGTCACCGAAAGTTGATTGGAAATTCATCAATGCTCCGAAAACTTTGTATTTGGTCTCCCTCCAACAGGTGAAGTTTCAAGTCATATCCAAACTCAATACACACACTAGAAAATTGAGTGTATATATGTAAGTATATATATATATATATATGTATATATATATATCGGAAGAGAAAAGAGAGAGAGAGAGAGAGAGAGAGAGAGAGAGAGAGGGGAGATGGATAGAGATTGACGGAGTTATAACTTCTCATGTATGTCTGAATGTGTGTTTGAGCGCGCGCACATGCGTACGTGTATACATGCATACGAAACATATATACATACATACATATATATATAAACATATATATATATACATATAAAATATATATATATATATATATATATATATATAAATATATATACATAGATATATATATACATATATATACATATATATATATATATATATATATATATATATATATATATATATATATATATATATCCAACAACAATTGAGGAACGGCTACAACAGGCCTCTTGGGTCGAACGGCCTATCGTAGCCGTTCCTCAATTGTTGTTGAATTTATTCATAGTCTCTGACTATTTCCTCTTTCTCACTAGACCGATTGTGGCAAAATAATTTCTATTGAATTTTTTGCTACCCTAAATTGATTAATATATATATATATATATATATATAATATATATATATATATATATATATATATAAAACCGAAAGGCAAAGCCTGCATCTCAGTTCCTCGTTAATGACCATGTATGAAGCCCGTAATTTCCTGCCCTATCAGACCATCGTTGTCTGTCTCTGAACAGCACTCTGTGCAAATGGCAGTCCCTGCCACGTATCTGCATTTTCAGGCTGTGTTGATTGAATTGTTATGTTCATCACCGGTGTGATATCCGGTTCTATATTTCTAGTATAATGTATTCGATATGACATTAACCAGAGCAGTGTGGTACGGAGGACAGGTTGTTGCCCATGTAGGGCGTCGAGCTGGCAGAATCGTTAGCACGCCGGGCGAAATGCGTAGCCGTATTTCGTCAGCCGTTACGTTCTGAGTTCAAATTCCGCCGAGGTCGACTTAGCTTTCATCCTTTCGGGGTCGATTAAATACGTACCAGTTACGCACTGTGATCGATATAATCGACTTAATCCGTTTGTCTGTTCTTGTTTGTCCTCCCTGTGTTTAGCCCCTTATGGGTAATAAAGAAATAGGTTGTTGCCCATGTAGTGTGTCCATCATCTCAATCTCATTAACAGGTCTAAAAGAACAGAAAGGAACCCTACAATTTGTTAACAGCATCGACACAGGATGTGCAGGGGTGAGGTTGAAGACAGCATCGAACTGCCCCTTTGTCTCTGATTCTCAATTTTACCCGAGTATTTTCACCCGAACACTTTCCCATGATTGAATATTGTTGCAAGTTATCGGGGGTTTGGAATCAGCGTTTTCCATCTTCTAGAAGGGTTGTCTCACTACCACCTGGATGATGAGTTCCATCCGGTCGAAGGAATTACTAATTAAACCATAATTAGAACCTTGACGACCACTACTACTCCGGGTCAGACTAGATCTTGGGACATCGGTGGCTAAGAGCTGGTTCCAAAATTCGTCAAAACGCTAGAAATCCCCAACCAGGGATCACTGCTGGATACAGTTTAAAATCATACCCAGGACCTATGCCTTTAGGAATCACCTTAATTTATTTTATTTTTTCTCTTCTAAATTGTAATTTATTCGTTTAGCGTTTTCTTTTACAAACATTCTTCCTCTTACACGCAAACATTTTCCATCTTCTCAAATTATCTTCCTCTTCTCTTTCAGGATTACTCCGCCTTACTCTTAAACATTTCCCATTGATATTAGGGCCAAGAATGTCCCAGTTCCCTTTTACTTGTCCAGCTGCAATGGCAGTGCAGCTGTTAACATTGACAATAATTCTAGCGGTTGCCTTTGCTCAGGAATTTCATGATGCTTACTACAAACGTTTGCCTCCTGGTTACTCTTATGGATACCTTCAGACGAATCCATCGGAAAAATTCTATAAGAGAGAAAGTCTACCGGAATGTGCCTTCTATGCTCTAAACAGCCAATCAGAATTCTTTACTTACAACGAAGTCAGCCGTGTTTGTAAGAATTACTCACCGAAAGATATAATGACAGTCGTCAGCACGAGTGACAGCAACGAGATTGCCTTCTATAGATGTAAGTAGAGCTTCCTTATTGTTAATGTCGTGGTGTTTTTTTTCGTTTTACGCGGTTGGTGGTAGTTCCTCTAAGCATATTCTCATCGTTATTAAAGGATTTTAAAACACACATGATGCATTTCTAACAGTTATTACTCCATTTCTTTCGTTTATATATATATATATATATATATATATATATATATATATATATATATATATATACATACATACAGAGAGAGGGGGGGAGAGAGAGTGATTGACAGAGAGAGAGAGAGATATAATGAGAGAATGAGAAAGAGGGAGAGACAAAAAGACAGACAGACGACGAAAAGATGTTGAAACTTTGCTGGGAACACCCGCGGGCTATCGGAAGGTGAATGTAAGTGGAATGTTAAAGTGGACTGATGGAGGTGAGAGGGTACTGAGAAGATGAACATGTGAAAGGGGATTGGACAATGGAGGAGAAGAGGGGAGGACATAATGAGAGATAATTACGTGTTTGTGAAGAAGGATATAATTTGAAGAATCGTAATCTACGATATCCGTTGCAGATACACTCGAAGCAACATTTAACACAAAGAGAAAGAAAAAAGCAAAGCAGTAACGAATTTTACAGCATAGAATCCGACAAAGTGAATGGCATAATCATGTAGTGTAAGCATTTAAACATCGTCTCTATCTTCCGAAATCTTACAGCATTTCACATAGAAATTTCCTTTTGGTTCCAAAGTCGTCTTGGTGTATAAGTCGACCTACAATTTGGGGTATAAATTTTGATTTCAAAAATTCTGCTTGCATTCCGAAAGTAGGGTTCAGACTGAATTTGTTGAAACAGAGTAGCAGGACCCTTTCAGTTAGGAATACACATGGGTATATTAAGGGAAACAGTGTAAACTGAGCTCAATTGGGAGCTGAATTTTATCATAGATTTACGGGACTCTTCCCCAACACACACACACACGATGGGTTTTCACACGTGCGCAGGTGGGGAGCAAGGTGGATTGGCATACTCGTTAAAATATTATTTGCTTTATTAATCCTGTAGGTTTCTCAGACTAGATCACGCTGAGGTCAACTTTACCTGTCATCTTACCCTGATCGATAAAATAAAATATCAGTGAAATTCTTGGCTCCATAACAACTTATAACCCACACCCTCATATTTCAGGCATTGTCTAAATTAGAAAATCCCAAGATATATATTCTTAGAGAAAGCACCAGATATTTTTCTTAGGTCTCTGGGGTTTGTATGCGTGTAGAGGCGGGGCCGTCAGCATCACACATCCTAATCCAGTTCACCCAACTGGGGTTGAACAACTTCTAGCTTGTATCCCATTGGCATTAAATCACGGATCTGCCCTAATTTTTCAAAAATAGTATCTAACCCTTTGCCTGTCGAAAGCCTGTTTATATGTTTGCCCTAAACGTGCACAGTTTAATTTAGCTCTTCTTTATGTAAATCTCTGAATCATATAAATGTTTTCTTTCCCAAAAGCCCAAGATGAGAACTTGTATAGCAGATGATGCATGGAAACAGACGAAATATGTCTTGTGTATCACATGCGATACCCAGGCCAGGAAAAGACTTAAGATGAATGTTATGGAGTCTGTTGATGATTTTACTTTCCTTTATTAGCTTTTCATTATATGTAAACCTCAACAATTTAAGGTTTTCACTGTTTTGTCCCCCTTATTCTTCGACGTGGTGGCAAATACATGAAATCATTATTATCATTATTATCATTATTATTATTATAATAATTATTATTATTATTATTATTATTATTATTATTATTATTATTATTATTTTTATTATTACTATTATTATTATTATTATTATTATTATTATTATTACTATTGAGTGAGAGAGCAGTGCATGCCATCAAAGTGACACTGGGGTACAAATATACGAAGCCCAGTATACCCATTATGACTACCCGTCTGATAAGGGTACACCAGGCACATGCATCACAACCATATGTGCGCGACATGGTGATCTCATATCAAGATAAACAGCACATGACCTTGCAGGTGGGGCCCAGTTAGAATTTTCTTCAGGTTGAGTAGCCCATCCCGCTCAAAGGTCCCTGAATAAGGGTTGTTTAAGGATGCTGAAAGAACCACCCATGTGTCCAGAGGTGAATTATTCAAACCCCAAAGAATCCCTCTCAACACATGGCTATGATGCTCCCCCACTACTTCTGCTCGTGATCAGTGTTGCACATATCGTTAGCTACTAAGGGACATGCTCAATTGGTTACGGTCAAACAACTGACAAGCAAATCTGTGGTATTGAGCAGAATATTTTCTGTAGCCCATCTTTTATACCAAGACAAAACAATGTACGTGATGACACTTCCAATCAATTAAGATCAGAAGCCATGAGAGCCACTGCCTGGTACTGCATCAGGGCATTTATTATTATTATTATTATTATTATTATTATTATATTATTATTATTATTATTATTATTATTATTATTATTATTACTATTGATTAAGAGAGCAGTGCATGCCATCAAAGTGACTCTTGGGTACAAATATACGAAGTTCAGTATACCCATGATGGGTATAACCGTCTGATGAGGGTACACTAGGCACATGCATCACAACCAATTGTTCGCAACATGGGAATCTCATATCAAGATAAACAGTGCATGACCTTGCAAGAGGGGCCCAGTTAGAATTTTCTTCTGGTTCGGTAACCCATCCCACTCAAAAGGTCCCTGATTAAGGGTTGTTTAAGGATGTTGAATGAAACAGAGGTGAATTGTTCAAACCCCAAAGACCCCTCTCAACACATGGCTATGATGATCCCCCACTACTTCTACACGTGATCAGAGATGCACATATCGTCAGCCACTACGGGACATGCTCAACTGGTTACGGTCAAACAACTGACAAGCAAATCTGTGGTATTGAGCAGAATCTTTGCTGTAGTCCATTGTTATTATTATTATTATTATTATTATTATTATTATTATTATTATTATTGTTGTTATTATTATTATTATTATTATTATTATTATTATTATTATTATTATTATTATTATTAGATGTGTGGTAAGTAGCTTGCTTACCAAGCACATAGTTCTTGATGCCGTCCCCATAGCGTGGCAACTTGGGCAAGTGTCTTCTACTATAACCTCGAGCCGACCAAAGCCTTGGGAGTGGATTTGGTAGATGGAAAGTGACAGAAGCCAGTCATATATATATGTGTGTGTGTGTGTGTATGTGTGTGTTTGTGTGTGTGTATGTATGTATGTATGTATGTATGTATGTATGTATGTATGTATGTATGTATGTATGGATGGATGGATGGATATGTATAATGTTTGTGTGTCTGTATTTGTCCCCCCAACTTCAATGCGCAAGACAGACCGATAGAATAAGTACTAGGCTTACAAAGAATACGTCTTGGGGTTGATTTGCTCGACAAAATGTGTTGCTCCAGCACAGCCACAGTAAAATGACTAAAACAAATAAAAGAATAAAAGAATTATTATTATTAATATTATTATTATTATTATTATTATTATTATTATTATTATTATTATTATTATTATTAATATTTCAGATAGCCAATGGATTAAAACCTATACCATATCAAAAGGAGCTGGTTCAAAAGTTTATAATTCATTTCTGAATATAGGACATCCTTCATCCTGGAATATGGACGAATGCAGAAATGACTTTTGTCCTAACTTCTTCCGACACCCTCTCCTTGATTTCTGGATCTATCTTCCAATTGATGAGGTATGTATTCATACGTGCGAGCAAGTTCATACAGTACCATTATTTTCATAATGATAGTAATAATGATTAACAGACTTTGGTCAAGTATACATGAAAAAGAAACAAATTCAGGTATATGCGCACACATATACACACAGCAGTACATATACATACACCCATATATATAAGAAGACTATACTCAGGCAGAGCTATTTATAATTAGGTTTAGAATTAAACTTATAGGCGTAGACGGGAACACCGAGCAACAGACGGGGGACTATGATCCACGTAGAAGGTGGTAAGAATTTTTATCCGTGACAAACCGCAGTAATAATAATAATTATCATAGACAAAAGACTCCCCTTTGGGGGAGTGGTCAGTAAATGGGAAACAAAATCGATGAAATCAACTTACGATACATGAATGGTCAAAGTTTTATTGAACCCAGCATAAAGTAAAGCTGGAGGACCTGGGTGGGACTTGATCTCAAATTTGAATAATCTTGTTCTTCTTGTGGGGTGGCAAAATTGAGTAACAAACAAAATCTTGTGGGAACATGTGAGCCAGTAACCTACGGGATCTCAGATCAGGAGCAAGGAATGAGGTTAGCTAGGACACATCGAACGGAAAACTCTTTCTGATTTTACAAGGCAAGCCATCCGATCAATATCGCAAGGAAGGCAGAAGCGTGACAGATTAAATAAAACATGGAAAAGCTCAACAGAAACTGAAGAAATGGTTGATGGCAAGACCTGGGGATAACTGCAATTCATTGCCAAATTTACCAGCCTATAGCGATCTGTTACTGGTGTCCTGTACTCTACATAGAGTTAAGGAAATGAAGAAGACATATCGTGTGTTTTTCTCCTATATATCTGACAACTAAACTTAACGTTTCAATATTTTCTCTCATGGATAGATTGCTACACATTTTTGTGGGTAGAAGCATTAGTTTTCATTAATTCTATTAACTCTATTTAGCAGACAATGATTGATCTAGCAGCCATTGATATATATATATATATATATATATATATATATATATATATATATATATATATATATATATATATATATATATATATATATATATATATATATATGTATACATATATATATATATATATATATATATATATATATATATATATATATGTATGATAGATCGTTAGCCGCTACACACATTTTCTTCTCTCTTTGTTTTTTCTGTGTCCCTTTCTGTAGAAGAGCGTAGGCTCGAAACATAAATGACTTTTTTCTATTCCTGAGCGTTATACTAATACATCTGTTTGTTTTGTACGCCACCTGTCTTCGTCTTTTGTTTTTTCGTAAACTCTCCCTATATATATATATATATATATATATATATATATGTATGTATATGTTGCCTGCTTCAGTCATTGGACTCCGGCCATGGGTTTAGTAGAACTAATACTCTTGTATATATTCTATCAATTTCTTTGGACGAACCGCTATGTTACGGGGGACATCAACACAAGGAAACCATTTGTCAAGTGGTAGGAGTGAAATACACACACACATACACAGACGTAAATACACATACAATGTGCGTGTAATGGGGCTAAAAACGCATGGATTATTTGTGTATTAGGAGGTGTATTTTAGTAGCAGAAGTTTGTTATTGTTACCACATTTCGTCATGCAGCTTGGAATGGAACACTATGAGATCCTGTGTTTTCATAACATTACCAAAGGAAATTTCCAAGCGAAGGGTAATTAAATATATATTATTTGATACATTTATGGATGGTAAGATACCTATTAGGTGAGTGACAAATAAAAATCGTTAATTTCGCGGGTTATACAGATTCGATTTTCTCAAAGGAAGGATGTAATAAAAATGATTGGAAAATAGACTAACAACTAAAGAAATATATTTAAAGTATCTCGATCTCTTTAACTTGATCCAATTATTTTTCATTATGCGAGTGCTAACGTGTGGCGCAGGAGTGGCTGTGTGGTAAGTAGCTTGCTTACCAGCCACATGGTTACGGGTTCAGTCCCACTGCGTAGCATCTTGGGCAAGTGTCTTCTGCTATAGCCCAGTGCCGACTAATGCCTTGTGAGTGGATTTGGTAGACGGAAACTGAAAGAAGCCTGTCGTATATATGTATATATATATATATATATATATATGTGTGTGTGTGTGTGTGTGTGTTTGTGTGTCTATGTTTGTCCCCCAGCATTGCTTGACAACCGATGCTGGTGTGTTTATGTCCCCGTCACTTTAGCGGTTTTACGTGTCTACATGTTCATTTCTTTTGCAGGTGAAACTAGTGATTAGCAAAAACCAAACAAATGTGGTAACTATGATATTTAATGGACGAAATACAACCATTGAAAGCTGGTTCTCTCATAAAAACATGAAAAGTTCACCATGGAACGACCTGGCTTCAGCCACCGGAATTGAATTCTCAATTAAGGGACACAAGTATGTTAATATATTTTCTTTTCTTGTGACGTAGAGATTGTCTTGTTATGTAGAGACTTATAGATTTAAAATCACTTTTCGTTTGCTTCTCATTTATTTCAACGCTAAACATTTAAACGCGAAACGTTCTGAAGACGAACAACGCCTTTTCAGGCTTTCAACATTATATCTTCATTTATTATCATATACAGAATTCAAATGGGAGCAAATATAGCTTCCGCCGCTAACATTGAAATCTATCGAGCCTTCTGGATACTGCAGCACAGGTGATTTGTTGAGAACAATTTTTCTCTATCAGTCGAGATTAAGTAATACTTGGCATGTGGATGCCAAAAGCTATTTTACTCTTTACTCTTTACTCTTTACTCTTTACTCTTTTGCTTGTTTCAGTCACTTGACTGCGGCCATGCTGGAGGACCGCCTTTAATCGAGCAACTCGACCCCGGGACTTATTCTTTTGTAAGCCCAGTATTTATTCTATCTGTCTTTTTTTGCCGAACCGCTAAGTAGCGGGGACATAAACACACCAGCATCGGTTGTCAAGCAATGCTAGGGGACAAACACAAGCACACAAACACTCACACGCATATATACATATATATATATATACATATATTTATATATATATATATACATATATACGACGGGCTTCTCTCAGTTTCCGTCTACCAAATCCACTCACAATGCTTTGGTCGGTTCGAGGTTATAGTAGAAGACACTTGTCCAAAGTGCCACACAGTGGGACTGAACCCTGAACCAAGTGGCTGGTAAACCAGCTACTTTCTTTCATAACATTTGCCATTAAGGCAGTACATAGAGTAAGTTAGCTTTGCGGGCTGGACGAGGACATTAATGAAATGAATGATAATGAAAGAAGGATGATGGGGATGTGAGAAGACAAGAAGCGCCCGCCGACTTCTGCTTCTCTAAAACATTATTCTTTTAAAAACAAACACAAAACGAGGTATTAAACCTCTTACAATTTTTACAACTTTTCAATTTTTGGACTTAACAGTCCATTACTAACAACAATATGGTTCAATAATTACATGTGATATAAATACAATAGACAAAGCCCCACCTCCCAGACCTGGCTTACACTTCCCTTAGGAATGCGCCAGCTGTAGGTCGGGGCCCTCAAGTCGTATCACAATTTATGACTCGTCCTCAAAATAACTTGTGCCCGCATCCTCCACCATCCACCACGCCTCCCTCAGAATGTAATCGAGTTCCGAGTTAGCGTCGCCCGGAACCAAGCTATAATCCTCATTGAGCTCCTTCAGCCCAAGCGTCACGTCGAACGCCACGGCCTCCACAGCTACCTGCGGAGGCCATTCGGGGTCCTGTGTGAAGGCTAAAGGTGCTCCCTTGTGGTGCTTTTCCATCACCTTTTCAATCTCTCCGCCTCTATGGAAGAGTATCAATACATCGTTTTTGCTCGGGTGCGGGATATTCAATTCTTTCGTTGGCGGCACAGTTCCCGCCAACGGTGTTTAGTCTCCTGTCGGTGGCACAACCCCAACCGACGTAGTTCCGGGACATTCCGGTACTATATCACCGACAACCGGTAATGTCCCGTTTCTCTTCCTCTTCTTCATTTTTTCTTTTCAACTGAGGGAGGGTGCGTCTCCTCCGTAGCCGGAAGATTCGCCTTTCCCTCCTCATCCCTAGTATCCTTTGGTGAGCACCCATTGTTGCTCACCTTCCTCTTTCGGCCTCTGTTTGTGGAGTCCTCTGCTTCCTCGGCCGTTATCATTCCCTATTCTACAGGGGTTTCACTTAACTGTTCCGGGATCCTATTTTGTTCCCGTGTACAGTTCTTCTTTATATGGCTGGACTCCAAGCACCAATGACACTTAGGGAGGCGACCCTCAAGCATCACCGGGTACCTGCACCCGGCCATTTTCAAAAAATCTGGAAGAGCCAAATTGGCTGATTGGGTCCAAAGGGTCAAAATTGCTTTTGACCCAAACCAAGCAGCCGCAGGAAGAACTTTTACATTAAGGAGCTTAGTTTCGCTGCTACCCAGACCCCGGCGGATAGTGTCCACTATCCACTTGGGTTCTATCCTGGGTGGCAGCCCGCAAATCCAAGCTTTCATCAGTCTCTTTTTTTTGCTACGTGGGCAGGAATAAAATTTCCTTACCCTCCAGGGGTTTACTAGCAAATTTGCAAGCCTCTTCAGGGGTGTCAAATAGCAACCACACCGTTGCATATTTGACACCCCTGGAAATGAATTTAATTGTTGGCAAATACTCTGCCAACTCCTTTTCAATTGCCGTCTTTTCGAACAGGGCGATGGTGTCGAGTGCCTTGTAGTAGGTTCTCAACACCACCGTCCTATCTTCACGGTCTTTTTACTACTTTTTAGGCGGTATGATCTCCCATTCCAAACTTTTGTCATTTTTCATTGCCATGTTTTTTTTTTCTTTTTTTAAATATATTCAAAATAAAACTTAAAAAGCGAGAAGAAAAAGAAATCAGAAGAAAGTCACAATAAACAAAAAAGGAGAAAGTCAAATAAAGTTCAAAAGAAAGTCAATAACACAGCAAAAAATCTTCTGGCCATTCGGTACTCCCGGCCTAAATTGAACCCGGAACGCCGCTACTGGAACACAACTTCCACAAAAATTGGTGTAAAATTGGTAAAAATTGTTCAAACTTCGGAGGCAAAACACTCCCCTATATAACAGTTCTCACAATTCTTAAATTTCTTCACAGCACAATACAATTCTCATAATTAGGTGAGAAAAATATTCACTCAATTATCGAAGACGAATACGCCCCCCCCCCAAATTCTCACAATTCAGCGAGAAAAATATATTTGCCCCATGTCGGCAGAATCAGAATTCTGAATCCAGTAGGACTTCCTGCCTGTAAAAAACAATTTTCAACAAAAATTCCCACTGGACCCAGAAAACAGAATCTTACCTTACAATGGGGCTTCAAAAATTTTCAATTCAAGACGGCTTCAAAAGCACGTCTTCACCGCTTCAGTGCCAAACACAACACTGACTCGCACATGCGCAGAAGCAACCTGTAAACAAGCTACTTACCACACAACCACACCTGCGCCGATATTAAAAAAAAAACAAAAACAGAAATACTGATTTAGCAACCCCACTGCCGCTGCTAGAGACTCTTTATCTCTTACTCATACATTTTTGTATTTTCAACACCACACGTGCTTTCTCTTAACCAATTGTGTAGTTTCCTGGCTTTCGCGTCAAAAGGCATGTTTTAAAGTGCGAAACACGAAAATATACATTCACCTTAAAATGAATACTATAATTATATTTACTTGTCTCTGTTCCTTTTAAGTATTATTACATTCTATTATATTTATTTCCATGCCTTGGCGCGCTTGCTAAGATGTTCAACACGGGAAGAAATATATCGTTATATGTTCGAGCGTTTTTGTAGATTTTTGCTAAATTGTATGCTCGTGTGTACTTTTGCCTTTCCTTACATTTTCACTTTGCAACAAATCTGCCGCGCGCGTGTGTGTATGTATGTGTGTGCATATGTGTCTGCCTGTAAGAGTGGGGGTTTGCGTATGTCTGTATTTCTGTATATATGTCGTTTATATGTATGTGAGTGCTTACGAACTCATATTTGGTGTAAGATAGATCTCATTTGAAATGGAATCTATAGACGGGCCTGTGGGCTGCCACTGCCATTCTAACATCTATGTAGCATACATAACGTATATACACTCTCGACAGGGCAGTTACTGCAATATGTGTGTCCTGAAATAACATCTTTTGCTTCCTGGCCGCTGCTGGAACGAATTTCGGTTTTTTGTTGTCATCGATAACAGCAAATCCATTAATACATGCTATTTCAGAAAAATACTTCAGTGAATAGTCTATCGCGAGTGTGTTTATCTAACATCTATGTAGCATACATAACGTATATTACACTCTCGACAGGCAGTTACTGCAATATGTGTGTCCTGAAATAACATCTTTTGCTCTCTCTGGCCGCTGCTGGAACGAATTTCGGTGTCTATCCGATAGACAGCAAATCCATAATACATGCTATTTCAGGAAAAATACTTCAGTGAATAGTCTATCGCGAGTGTGTTTATACATTAAGTATGATACACAGATGTCTATTTTAATTAAATTCTGATTGATTTAACTGCATATAGCAGACATAATGGTATGTTTTCTAGAAGTTTAGATTTTCATATTCTGAAACCCAAACAAGTTTTTTTTCTTTTTCTAACTCCTTAGGTTTAATCGTCGCTTCTATATAACAATACATGATAATTGTGACGGGGACAGAGGCTGGTTGACCATCAATGAGGGACCACTTGACTGTCAGTACGAAAATTCAGAATACTACCCTTTAATTCGTTATTCTGATACAAAATCGAAAGTCGTATGGAACAACGGTAAGTGATATTGTATCTTCTGTGTTTGTGTGCGTTTGTCTTACTGTGAGTAGTAGTACTAAATGTTAATTTTGTACTTATTGTTTAGCGGCCAATCAGCCTTGATTCAACTGATTTATATTCAAAGGCGTTCCAACAGTGACCGACCCACAAAACGATGCAGAGATTGGGCTGCCATTTCTAGTAATTCGAGTGACCACCTATAAAGTCCTCCCACGATATATTTGAATTCCTTTTGTTATTGATGTTGTTATTGTTACTTGCAGGTTATGCATTAGCAGACTTCATGGCCATATTCATCCGCCTGAGGTAGCAGAACTAACACAGCACATGATACCCATTGATACTATTGATGTTGTTAACGTTCATCTAATCCAGCTGACCACCACTGGTGATCCGCATAAGTCAAGTATTACCTGTTAATAAAGAATCCATACAAATATTCTATCCAACATCGGTCTTTTGAGTTGTGATTTTCATTCTCTTTTTCTACAGACAGAGAGAGAAAGAAAGAGAGAAAGAGCGACAGAGAGATACAGAGCTGTGTTTTTCCAGCTTACGAGTGTCTCCAGACTACATATATATATATATATATATATATATATATCTATATATATATATATATATATACATAAGTTGTGTGAATGTGTGCGTGTGTGTAGATATTTGAGGACTTGTCTCTGTATTGTGCGAAAACTGCCAGCAAATGAAGATTATCTGAAACTATCTATACTACATGGAGAAAAACTTCTTATTAATTAGGCATGTAACGATTATTAAAGTACTAAAAAAAAACTGCAATTATTAAAGGACTAAATTGTCTGGAACTATTTTAAAGAATTTTCTATAACTTCCATTTCTCAAGTTTCTTGAAGTATTTTTCAACTCTCATTTCTCGCAATTTAAATATTCATTGCATTCACTGTGTCAGTTAATCACAAATTAAATATTCTTTGCATTCCCTGCGTCCAATTAATCACAAATTTAAGTATTCTTTGCATTGACTGAAGAGTATTCCATTCTCATTTGCAATGCCTCTCACTTACTATTTAAAATTTTTATTTGCTATTTGGAAAACCGACAGTTTATTCAATTAATATAATGCGTAATTTATTATTTATTGAATGGAAATTTTAAAAATACCCGTATAATTTTTGAATGTGGGATAGCTCTGAGAAGAACCTCGAAATTTGGCTAATTACTATTAGAAGACAAGAAGAAAACATTTTCCGACAAATACTCGAATCCTGCACCTTATTCACGGTTTCCCAATACTCTGTTCCACTAAACCAATATTTACACAAGTTGGCGGTCGAGCTGGCAGAACCGTTAACAGGGCGGGCGAAATGCATATCCGTATTTCGTCTGCCGCGACGTTCTGAGTTCAAATTCTGCCGAGGTCGGTTAATATAGGGCGTTACGATTATCAGAAAATCAAAAAAAAAATGTGTGTAATAGGTGTAAAACAACTTCCTATGAACGAATATGAAAAAAAAAATTCGCGCACGCGAAAGGGGGGTGGGGGAGAGGCCTCGGAAAATTCACATCGGGAAGTTCCGAAAGCGTCTGAGGGGCTGACCCGGGCACCAAAACAAAAACAAAATAGTGTAATATGTGTAAAACAACTTGCTCTAAACGACTATCATGAAACAATGCGCGCTCACGAAAGGGGGGTGGGGAGAGGCTTCGGAATTTCACATCTTCAGTCCACGGCCTTTAAACTAAGAAAAAAATAGTGTAATTGGTGTAAACTACTTGTTCTAAACGAGTATCAAGAACACACATCACATGAATCATTACGCTGTTTTTGTTTTTGTTTTTGTGCCCGGTTCAGACGCTTCGGAAATTCCCGATATAAATTTTCCGAGGCTCTCCCCCCACCCCTCTTTCGCGAGAGCGCTTTTTTTCATGATAGTCGTTTAGAGCAAGTTGTTTTACACATATTACACTATTTTTTTTTTGTTTTGGTGCCCGGTCAGCTCCTCAGACGCTTTAGAACGTCCCGATGTGAATTTCCGAGGCCTCTCCCCCACCCCCTTTCGCGTGCGCGAATTTGTTTTTCATATTCGTTCATAGGAAGTTGTTTTACACCTATTACACACATTTTTTTTTTATTTTCTGATAATCGTAACGCCCTATATTAACCCCGAGGTCTACCTTGCTTTCATTCTTTCGGGGTGGATTAAATAAGTACCAGTTACGCACTGGGGTCGATATTATGGACTCAGTCCGTTTGTCTGTCCTTGTTTGTCTCCTCCATGTTTAGCCCCTTGTGGGTAGTAAAGAAATAGGTACTACTTAAATATAGGTGTTACGTACAAAACATTTTACAAGGTAATGACTCCCTTACTCTAACTAACTCCAAAAACTTGCGCTAACCTTAACCCTAAAAACGAACCCTAACCCCCACCCCTTCATTCCGTAACGTAGATACATCGGGACCTCTTTGAGGGAAGAAATTAATTAATGTGGGTCATGAGAGTGGTGGTTAGATGGTGGTAGTGGTGTAGTAGTGTTATGGTGATGCGATGTTGTAGGATGGTAGATGTAGTGCTGGTGATAGTGGTGTGGTAGTTCGTCAATGTTACAGTTATTGTTGTGGTTGTGGTCATGGTGAAAGATATTAATGATGATATCGAAATTGAGTTTATAGTTGTGCCATATTTTAGCTGTATAGGTGGTGGTTGGTAGTGATGGTAGATTAGTAGTAGTAGTAGTAGTAGTAGTAGTAGTAGTAGTAGTAGTAGTAGTAGCAGTAGTAGCAGCAGCAGTAGTAGTAGTAGTAGTAGTAGTAGTAGTAGTAGTAGTAGTAGTAGTAGCAGCAGTAGTAGTAGTTATTGTTAGGGCTGCTGTTGAAAGACGAGGAGAAGTAAATCATACGAAGAATTATAGTCAACAAAACAAATGCAGGTTTATTTACATATACATATATACGGTAAATTACACACACACACACACGCCCGTACGGGCAAGCACGCTCAAACACACACACACACACACACACACAAAAGCATACACACTAACATACACACACATACACATATACTTTTATCCTTTTATTCTATTACTAGTTTCAGTCATTTGACTGCAGCCATGCTGGAGCACCGCCTTTTAGTTGAGCAAATCGACCCCGGGACTTATTCTTTGTAAGCCCAGTACTTATTCTATCGGTCTCTTTCGTCGAACCGGTAGGAGACGGGGACGTAAACACACCAGCATCGGTTGTCAAGCAATACCAGGGGGACAAACACAGACACACAAACACACACATACATACATACATATATATATATATATATATATATATATATACGACAGGCTTCTTTCAGTTTCCGTCTAAGCTACTTACCACACAGACACTCCTGCGCCTAGATGATATAAACTCAGAAGATCTGATTTGATATAAGTACATGTCACGTAATGTATTAAGATATAAACGTATTATGTACAAGTTATAATGCAATATCTGGGCATATTTAAGGTTGGAATGAAGTAAGAGTGAAGGGTCCTCGAAATACCAAGATCTGTACATATGGCTTGGAGTATGATATCCCTAAAAGAGAGGATAGATTTCATAGCAATAGCTATGACGTCAGAAGATAAAAGGATCTGTGATACAACAAATAAATAATATAGGGTTCTCCCTCATATACAGAATATTTAATAGAGTGTACGAATGTTTTATGAAACAAGTATCACAGATGGGAATCTGATGGGATATTATAGATGAAGTAAATTAATATTAAACGGGGGGTTGAATTAAATAAATTACTGTAGTAAATATCAGTAAGCACCGCCTGGAAATAAGTGATAGTTCATAATAATCTCAACTACACACTAATTTATTAACTTGACTGGTGAGAAAGCAAGAAAAATGATTGTCAATTAAAGACATCACGATAATCTGATGGAGAAAGATAGCCTTTGCTAAAATTACAATGGACAGAGGCCCTCCATGTTTCAGGTGACAGGTTAGTAGGTAGAGTATGAATTTTAAGGGAATATGTATAATAACATGAAATATGGATGAAAATAAATCGCTTAGGATATTACATCCTAGGGCTAAATAATTTGATTTTAACTGTAAAACGTGTGTTGGATACAACATTGTAAAATAAATAGAAACAAAGCAAGAATAGACATGACGACAAAATCAAATGAAAAAGAAATGAATTTTATAACCGAAGCAAATTGTGAAGTTAAACTGTTTGTATTATGCAAAAAAATCCCAGAGCTTCAAAAACACAAACTTGCAAAATAAACAATTGATTTTATTATAACAATACAAGTTTAAGGGTTCCTCTTTCCTTTTCTTGTACCATTGTATGTTTTGTGTTAATGAACTGGAAAAGACAGGTTTCACTTTTAAACAATACGATTGTTGTCCGGAGAATATAAAAATAATAACTCTATAATCGATATTGATTAGAGAAAGATTAAGCATAATACTTACATCGTGTAACTTAACTTTAAAGGTTTTTGAATTTTTGCATTTCGATGGGGGAAGAAAGCACCAAAAATCTGCCAGGAGTAGAGAGAGAAAGAGATAGAGAGAAATGTATGTATACACCCCCCCCAACACACACACATAATATGTTGTGTAAGATAGAAGTTAGAGGTAATATAACCATCTACAGGATAGGCGCAGGAGTGGCTGTGTGGTAAGTAGCTTGCTAACCAACCACATGGTCCTGGGTTCAGTCCCACTGCGTGGCATCTTGGGCAAGTGTCTTTTGCTATAGCCTCTGTGTTTGTCCCCTTAGCATTGTTTGACAACCGATGCTGGTGTGTTTACGTCCCCGTCACTTTCAAAGAATAAGTCCCGGGGTCGATTTGCTCGACTAAAGTCGGTACTCCAGCATGGCCGCAGTCAAATGACTGAAACCAGTAAAAGAGTAAAACAGAGGATAGATGTATCCAAAGGCGCTCCTGGTAATACCTCAGTATGTATGACCCTTGTTATAAGGTATACGGTAGTAGGTAATTTAAAAGGTAAAACCGTGGTTTATATATATATATAAAAACGATACGAAAGGGAACAATAATAACAGTTAGAAGTAGATCAAGGAAAAAAAGATGTAAAATGTTAGTTGATTCAATAGTCTTAAATTTCAGTGAGGTCCATAATTCCATATATCAGTTTTCCTTTCCTTTCCTTATATCTTCTTCCTACTGCCTTCTATTTATATTTGCCATATAATCGTTCTGATGATGTCTGTCAATTGCAACGAAATAACTGTACGTTTACCCCAGCTTGATACACTGAAACAGCTGTAAGCAGATTCTCATCGTTATTAAATGATTTTAAAACACACATGATGTACCGCTAACAGTTATTGCTCCATTTCTTATCGTTTATATATATATATATGAATAAATGATATAAACATTTATATTTAACATTCACTATTGGTATCCCTACTCTTTCTGTTAGCTACTTATGACGTTATATCATATAACGTTTTTTTAAACAATATTAATAGCGTTCTGTCAATCGCTATACGAATCCATAATTTTTTTGCTGAAATGTCTTATTGACGAGTTTCGTTTTTTTCACTTCCCTGAAGAGAAAATTGCATTGTTTATACCATTTATTCTCTTGAATAGTATCAGTGGAAATTTCGAAACATATGTCGAAAGTAAAAATATGTGATTTACACCTTTGTTAAACTCCATTTATTTATTCATATATTATTCAAAATATTCCACGTAAACACGAAGTTTCTACCTTTATAAACAAGGAGTTACAACATCTTACTGTGAGATTTTTGCTGCCCTGGTAAACTATTATATTTTTTTTCCGTGTTAATTATTAACAAGGTAAAAATACACTCATCTATTTATATACATGTATATATATATATATATATATATATATATATACATATACAGAGAGAGAGAGAGAGAGAGAGAGAGAGAGAGAGAGAGAGGGAAGAGAGAGAATGATTGACAGAGAGAGAGATAATGAGAGAATGAGAAAGAGGGAGAGACAAAAAGACAGACAGAGAACGAAAAGATGTTGAAATTTTGCTGGGAACACCCGCGGGCTATCGGAAGGTGAATGTAAGTGGAGTGGTAAAGTGGACTGGTGGAGGTGAGAGGGTACTGAAAAGATGAACATGTGAAAGGGGATTGGACAATGGAGGAGAAGAGGGGGGAACATAATGAGAGATAATTACGTGTTTGTGAAGGAGGATATAATTTGAAGAATCGTAATCTACGATGTCCGTTGCAGACACACTCGAAGCAACATTTAACACAAAGAGAAAGAAAAAAGCAAAGCAGTAACGTATTTTACAGCATAGAATCCGACAAAGTGAATGGCATAAGCATGTAGTGTAAGCATTTAATCATCGTCACTATCTTCCGAAATCTTACAGCATTTCACATAGAAATTTCTTTTGTTTCCAAAGTCGTCTTGGTGTATAAGTCGACCTACAATTTGGGGTATAAATTTTGATTTAAAAAATTCTACTCGCTGTGGGCGATAGACGACAATAAGTCGACCTACAATTTGGGGTATAAATTTTGATTTAAAAAATTCTACTCGCTGTGGGCGATAGACGACACTTTAGAGGACAGGGGCTTACTGTCACTCTACACTCTGACCTCGCTGAGTTCCCTTCGCTTGATAGATATTCGATGTCCTGCCATATATCTTGAAGGCAAACACTGGCTAATTTCATGAAGTGCTGTAGGTGTTTCTAGCAGCTACAGCTAGGGTTTTAAGAGTTGGAGGCACAAGATTTGCCCTTCTCCTCTCGATTTTGCTAAACGAGTAACTACGCTACCATCACTACCAACCACCACCTATACAGCTAAAATATGGCACAAATACAAACTCAACTTCGATATCATCATTAATATCTTTCACCACCACAACCACTACCATGACCACAACCACAACAATAAGTGTAACATTGACAGAACTACCACCACCACTATCACCAGCACTACATCTTCCATCCTACAACATCGCATCACCAATAACCACTTACCACCACCCATAACATTTTTGCAAAATTAACACCATAGATATCAATACTGCTGTAATGATATCCTTAAAACATTACCACAATCATCATCACCAACACAATGCAACATCCCTATCAACGCCCAATTAAAAGCTCCACCCGAAAGTAACAATCACTACTACTAACTCTACTGCAACTACTACTACAACCAACGACCACCACCAAGGCCACCAACAGCAACAACAAAATAACAACACCTACGCCTTCTAAAGATTCCGAGGACAAAAGAAATGTGTTTCAAGTGTGTTCAGAGAAGTCATTCTGTAAACATTGGCTTGTTATAAATCGAAAGTAGTTTCACTTCGATGGAGAAGTCTTGCGCATCAGACTCGAAGCAAGAGAGCAGTAACGACTGTAGTGGACGGTGGAGACATCTGTGAAGATTAAGTAATAGTTGAAATCATTATTGAACAATTCAAACATTTGGGGACTTTTCTTGGTAGTTCAGTGGCATCAGTTGATAGTACCGACAACAGTGGATAGTGGTTAACGTTTTCAAACACAGTTGTTAGTGTAATCAGTAACAAAGGTAAGTTCTGTTTCGTTATGTTCCGCTATGTTGGAACCTCAATGCTGCTGCTCTGCTTTGAAGACGGTTTAGATCCCAGTTATGCGACTGTGGCTAGATCAGTTGATTGATATTGCTTCTGTGTTATCATGTTTATTTATGTATCTGTACTGCGTGGATCGGATAAAGTGATAGAGATATTATAGTATACTGTATATATTTGCGTTTTGGAAGTCAAGTGGAGACCGAGTAAGATCATTTCTTGATCTCCGTATGGTGTGAAAACGTTCCGAAAAAGACAGAAATCCCTGTGCATTGATTTGTTCTGGGTGTTTAAAGTGTGGCACAGCATTGAACCCTTAGCTATAACACCAGTGGCACAACAGAGATGGAGACAACTAGACACAGAGAGAACTTGAGAGTTCTTTTTTCTATATGATTTTACATTAGCCTAGAAGGAAGTTGCTACTGGAACTAGGGTGTCCTTCGCTCCCCTTTTGCTAAGATGGAAATTAACCTATAATTGGGACCGTAACACGTGCTACTTTTACGAGTTACAGTAGATATGGGATCAATAGTCACCGAAAGTTGATTGGAATTTCATCAAAGCTCCGGAAACTTTGTATCTGGTCTCCCTCCAACAGGTGAAGTTTCAAGTCATATCCACACTCAATACACCACTAGAAAATTGAGTGTATATATGGTAAGTATATATATATATATATATATATATATATAATATATATATATATGTTCAACCACAATTGAGGAACGGCTACAAACAGGCCTCTTGGGTCGAACGGCCTATCGTAGCCGTTCCTCATTGTTGTTGAATTTATTCATAGTCTCTGACTATTTTATATCATAAACAAGTCATTTGCGATAAAATAATTAATTATTATCGCTGGTATTTCTAGCACAATGCCATATATTATCATATAATCTATATAGGCGAATTGTGCTCAAACACATGAAGCTAGATAAATTTAGTGAAATGAAATAAAACATTTACTAACTCGGTTCCTCTTAGACTGCAGTTTTTTCGTCGTTCTTGTGCAGCAATAACGATAATTTATTTGCTCAGGAGACTCTCATCGGTTAAGAGCCCTGTTGATCTGAGATCCTAACTCACTAGAAGCATGTGCTTCTAATATATATATATATATATATATACACATATATACTATTTATATCACACACACACACCCACACACACAATATATATATATATATATATATATATATATATATATATCTAAACCCGAAAGGCTGAGCCTGCATCTCAGTTCCTAATTAATGACCATGTATGAAGCCCGTAACTTCCTGCCCTATCAGACCATCGTTGTCTGTCTCTGAACAGTACTCTGTGCAAATGGCAGTCTCTGCCACGTATCTGCATGTTCAGTCTGTGTTGTTTGAATTGTTATGTTCTTCTTCACCGGTGTGATATCCGGTTCTATATTTCTAGTATAATGTATTCGATATGACCCCAACCAGAGCCGTGTGGTACGGAGGACAGGTTGTTGCCCATGTAGGGCGTCGAGCTGGCAGAATCGTTAGCACGCCGGGCGAAATGCGTAGCCGTATTTCGTCAGCCGTTACGTTCTGAGTTCAAATTCCGCCGAGGTCGACTTAGCCTTTCATCCTTTCGGGGTCGATTAAATAAGTACCAGTTACGCACTGTGATCGATATAATCGACTTAATTCGTTTGTCTGTTCTTGTTTGTCCTCCCTGTGTTTAGCCCCTTGTGGGTAATAAAGAAATAAGTTGTTGCCCATATAGTGTGTCCATCATCTCAATCTCATTAACAGGTCTAAAAGAAGGAAAGGAACCTTACAATTTGTTAACAGCATCGACACAGGATTTGCAGGGGTGAGGTTGAAGACAGCATCGAACTGCCCCTTGGTCTCTGATTCCCAATTTTACCCGAGTATTTTCACCCGAACACTTTCCCATGATTGAATATTGTTGCAAGTTATCGAGGGTTTGGAATCAGAGTTTTCCATCTTCTAGAAGGGTTGTTTCACTACCACCTGGATGATGAGCTCCATGCGATCGAAGGAATTACTAATTAATCCATAATTAGAACCTTGACAACCACTACTACTACGGGTCAGACTAGATCTTGGGACATCGGTGGCTAAGAGCTGGTTCCAAAATTCGTCAAAACACTAGAAATCCCCAACCAGGGATCATTGCTGGATGCAGTTTAAAATCATACCCAGGACCTATGCCTTTAGGAATCACCTTAATTTATTTTATTTTTTCTCTTCTAAGTTGTAATTTATTCATTTAGCGTTTTCTTTTACAAACATTTTGCCTCTTACACGCAAACATTTTCCATCTTCTCAATTTATCTTCCTCTTCTCTTTCAGGATTACTCCGCCTTACTCTTAAACATTTCCCATTGATGTTAGGGCCAAGAATGTCCCAGTTCCCGTTTACTTGTCCAGCTGCAATGGCAGTGCAGCTGTTAACATTTACAATAATTCTGGCGGTTGCCTTTGCTCAGAAATTTAATGATGCTTACTACGAACGTTTGCCTCCTGGTTACTCTTATGGATACCTTCAGACGAATCCATCGGAAAAATTCTATAAGAGAGAAAGTCTACTGGAATGTACTGGCATCGCTCTACAGAGCCAATCAGAATTCTTTACTTACAACGAAGTCAGCCGTGTTTGTAAGAATTACTCACCGAAAGATATAATGACAGTCGTCAGCACGAGTGACAGCAACGAGATTGCCTTCTATAGATGTAAGTAGAGCTTCCTTATTGTTAATGTCGTGGTGTTTTTTTTTTCTTTTTACGCGGTTGGTGGTAGTTCCTCTCAGCATATTCTCATCGTTATTAAATGACTTTGAAACACACTTGATGCACTTCTAACAGTTATTACTCTTTTTTTTTTTTTTTATATATATATATATATATATATATATTATATATATATATATATATACATACAGAGAGAGAGGGGGAGAGAGAGTGATTGACAGAGAGAGAGAGAGATATAATGAGAGAATGAGAAAGAGGGAGAGACAAAAAGACAGACAGAGGACGAAAAGATGTGGAAACATTGCTTGGAACACCCGCGGGCTATCGGAAGGTGAATGTAAGTGGAGTGGTAAAGTGGACTGGAGGAGGTGAGAGGGTACTGACAAGATGAACATGTGAAAGGGGATTGGACAATGTAGGAGAAGAGGGGGGAACATAATGAGAGATAAATACGTGTTTTTGAAGGAGGATATAATTTGAAGAATCGTAATCTACGATGTCCGTTGCAGACACACTCGATGCAACATTTAACACAAAGAGAAAGAAAAAAGCAAAGCAGTAACGAATTTTACAGCATAGAATCCGACACAGTGAATGGCATAATCATGTAGTGTAAGCATTTAAACATCGTCTCTATCTTCCGAAATCTTACAGCATTTCACATAGAAATTTCCTTTTGGTTCCAAAGTCGTCTTGGTGTATAAGTCGACCTACAATTTGGGGTATAAATTTTGATTTCAAAAATTCTGCTTGCATTCCGAAAGTAGGGTTCAGACTGAATTTGTTGAAACAGAGTAGCAGGACCCTTTCAGTTAGGAATACACATGGGTATATTAAGGGAAACAGTGTAAACTGAGCTGAGTTGGGAGCTGAATTTTATCATAGATTTACGGGACTCTTTCCCAACACACACACACTCAAGATGGGTTTTCACACGTCCGCAGGTGGGGAGCAAGGTGGATTGGCATACTCGTTAAAATATTATTTGCCTTATTAATCCTGTAGGTTTCTGAGACTAAATCACGCTGAGGTCAACTTTACCTGTCATCTTACCCTGATCGATAAAATAAAATATCAGTGAAATTCTTGGCTCCATAACAATTTATAACCCACACCCTCATATTTCAGGCATTGTCTAAATTAGAAAGTCCCAAGATATATATTCTTAGAGAAAGCACCAAATATTTTTCTTAGGTCTCTGGGGTTTGTATGCGTGTAGAGGCGGGGCCGTCAGCATCACACATCCTAATCCAGTTCACCCAACTGGGGTTGAACAACTTCTAGCTTGTATCCCATTGGCATTAAATCACGGATCTGCCCTAATTTTTCAAAAATAGTATCTAACCCTTTGCCTGTCGAAAGCCTGTTTATATGTTTGCCCTAAACGTGCACAGTTTAATTTAGCTCTTCTTTATGTAAATCTCTGAATCATATAAATGTTTTCTTTCCCAAAAGCCCAAGATGAGAACTTGTATAGCAGATGATGCATGGAAACAGACGAAATATGTCTTGTGTATCACATGCGATACCCAGGCCAGGAAAAGACTTAAGATGAATGTTATGGAGTCTGTTGATGATTTTCTTTCCTTTTCATTATATGTAAACCTCAACAATTTCAGGTTGTCAGTGTTTTGGCTCCCTTATTCCTCGACGTGGTGGCAAATACGTGAAATCATTATTATTATTATTATTATTATTATTATTATTATTATTATTATTATTATTATTATTATTATTATTATTATTATCATTATTATTATTATTATTATTATTATTATTATTATTATTATTATTATTATTATTATTATTATTCAGTAGTTTTATTTTTATAGCGTGCTTTCACTTCACTACCGAGCGCAGCTCTGTGTGCCTTGGGTATGTGCTGTGATTTGTTGTGATGCTCTGATGGTTATTGTATGGAAAGTGTTCTGCGTAGGATGTGTGCAGTGCCTAGTAGTGCAATTTTCTGTATGTTATATGTGTTTGTAAGTCCTGGTGTTTTTGTTATGTATTTGTCTGAATATTTTTTTATCATGCCTAATGCACCTACTATGATAGGAATTGTTTCTGTTTTCAGGTTCCACATTCTAGTTATCTCTATTTCCAGGTCTTTGTATTTTGAGAGTTTCTCCATTTCTTTTAGAGACACGTTGTCATCAGCCGGTATTGATACATCAATTAGAAAGCATTTTTTTTCTTCATGATCTCTGACAACTATATCTGGTCTGTTGGATCTTAATTTCTCTATCTGTGTGTATCGGCATATCCCAGAGTATGGTTGCTTTCTCGTTTTCTGTGACCTTTTCTGGTGTGTGCCTATATCATCTTTTTTCTGTTGTTATTCCATAATGTTGGTATAGCTTCCAATGTATGTATGTATGTATGTATTATTATTATTATTATTATTATTATTATTATTATTATTATTATTACTTTTTTTTTCTTCTTTCAAATTTTCTTCCATTTCTTGCCGAGTGTCTTCCCGACTCCTAGGGCAAAGAAACTCATAGTGTATATTGGTAGGCCATTAAACCAAACTCAGTAGTTCGTTAATTTTTTTAATTTTTTTTTTTAAAGTTAAATTAAAATACATGAGCGGCAACAGTTCTCACATCGACAATGCTCTTCTCAATACGTGTGATGTACCAGTTAAGACAATCTTTTGCACTTCTTGCAGGGATGGTAAGCCAGGGATCATTCTCATATAATTTTCGGTTCCCTTCTTGATCATTCCTAGTGCTCCTACGATCACTGGTATTGTAACCGCCTTGAGATGCCACATTTTCTCAATTTCAATGAGTAGGTCTTTATATTTTCTGAGCTTGTCAAACTCTTTCGCTGAGATATTATGATCACCGGGGATGCTCATGTCGATCAATAAGCAAACTTTATTGTTTTGGTCTTTCACAACAATATCTGGTTTATTGGCCTTGATGGTTCGGTCTGTATGTACTGGAAAGTCCCACAGAATGGTTACATTTTCTCCTTCAGTTACAGCCTCAGGGTGATAATTATACCACTTGTCGGCAGTTTTGATATTGTAATGCCGACTTATTAGCCAGTGGAGATATTGGCCAACTCTGTCATGTCTTAATTTATACTCCACTGGTGCTAAGACTTTACATCCAGAGATTAGGTGGTCCACTGTTTCAATCATGCCGTTGCAGAATCGGCATTTTGGGTCTGCTCCATTTTTCCTCACATTGGCCTGGTAGTTCCGGGTTAATAGACTTTGGTCTTGAGCAGCCAGGATGAAACCTTCGCTCTCTGCTTTTAGCCCTGAGCTCCGCAGCCACTGATGGGTTTGCTTCTGGTCAACATCAGCTTGTTTGCTGCGGGTCACATATTGGCCGTGCAGAGGTTTCTCCTCCCACCTATCAGCCAATTGCTCGTGCGCTTTTTTCATTGCCATCATTTTCACCTTCTTTGCAACAATAGTTGCCGTACTTCCCTCGGGTTGTTCAGTTTGGGTATCCTGCACGAGATCAATAGCAATTTTTTTGCTTTCCTTGATGATAGAATGAAGCTTCTTTCGTCTCTCGTGATTTTCCACGAGCTTTAGCATCCAGTCATTCGATATTTCGAGATATTTGGCCAGTCCAATTGTGGTTGTTTTGTAAGCTAGTTCAAATTGGATCAGGCCTCGACCTCCTTGGGCTCTGGGAAGGTAAAGGCGATCTACGTCTGCCTTTGGGTGGTGCATCCTATTACAACTCAGCAGCTTGCGTATTTTTCTATCTATATTCTTTACTTCACTCATATTCCAGTTCAACACATTGTAGCTATAAGTAACAACTGGAACTGCTAAGGAATTTATAGCTAACACCTTGTTACGTGCATTTAGTTCAGATTTCAGGACTGCACGAACTCTCCTATAACATTCCTTCCTGATTTTTTCTTTCATGCTTGCATGCTGAATACCAGAGCCTTCATTTATCCCTAAATATTTGTATGTCTGTTCTTGCTCAAGCTCTCTTATGACTGTGTCAACATCTAACACGACTGAATTTGTGGTCTTCACTTTCCCTTTCTGGAAAGTGGCCTTGGCACACTTCTCAAGTCCAAACTCCATCCCGATGTCATCGCTGAATGCTTTCACGGTGTGCAATAGGCCTTCAAGTTCATTATTGTCTTTACCAAAAAGTTTTAAGTCATCCATATAAAATAGATGGCTTATTTTTTATTGGCAATTTTATACCCATACCCTGTTCTGTTTAATTCACTTGTAAGGGGTATTAGGGCTATGCAGAATATTAAAGGTGAAAGTGAGTCACCTTGAAAAATTCCACAGTTGATGTTTATATTTTCTGAGGCAAGTACTCCATTAGAGTGGTATAATTGGAGATTCGTATTCCACAACGACATATTGTGCTTCAGGAAGTTTGAAATCACAGGGGAAATTTTAAAGATGTCCAGCGATCTCAAGATCCATGGATGCGGTATACTGTCGAAGGCCTTTTTATAGTCAATCCATGCGGTGCCGAGATTTCTGCTCTTGTTGTGACAGTTCTCAAGGATCATACGATTGATTAGCAGTTGATCTTTGCATCCGTAAGGGCCTCGGCGGCACCCTTTTTGTTCAATGGGGAAAATATCGTTCTTCTCCATGAATGCATATGTTTTCTCCGCCAGGATAGATGTTAGGATTTTATACGTGGTGGATAGACAGGTTATAGGCCGATAGTTTTTGGAAGGTTGGTTTCGTTATTCTTTGGGAGTAGGTAAGTAATACCACTTGCTAACCATTCTGGTGTTTTCTTTGGGTCTCTCAAAATTCCATTGAGCAGCTGAACTAGCTTACCGTGTGCGCACGGGAGCGATGCGAGCCAGAAATTCGGCACCCTATCTTTACCGGGGGATTTCCAATTATGGGCCTTCGTGAGTGCCTTTCTTAGGTCTGCTATTGTGATGTCTTCCCATGCTTGTTGTTGTAAATTTTGGTAGGATCCTTCAGTTTGTATAATCCAGTCTGCATTTATGTTCTACGTCTTCTTGTCACTCCAAATCCTTTCCCAAAAGTTTTGAACTTCTTCCATGGGAGGGGGTCTTTAACGGTTACTTTCTCCTTCCCTATTTCTCTGTAGAATTTTTTGGCATTGGATGTGAACAGCTTATTTTGCTTGTAAAACTTGTTTCTCTTCTCAAATCTTCGTATTCTTTGGGCTTTTGCTTGGACTTTTTGTTTCAGCGTTTCTTTTATTGATATCAATTCTTCTCTTGGTGAGGATCCAAATTTTCTCTTCATCTTTCTTCCTGTTCTGGATTTTACATCATTTCCACATATTAGTTCATTTAATATTGATATTTCCCCTCTCATAAATTCAATCTCTTTTTCAATTTTACTTCTCCAGGTTTGATTTCTTCCCAGGTTTTGTTTTCTTTGTTTTTTCGGGGGCATACAGCTGGTTTTAATTGCCCTAGCAGAAGCGTAAATAATTTCATTTAACTCAGTAAAATCAGGTTTTAATTCTCGTATTATTTCATTTGTTACATAGTTGCCAATTTGGATTTGTTTTTTATTTTGGTTTGTATTTGAGAGTTTATGAAGCGGTTCTCTATCATTCGTACTTGTATGTCTTACAACTTCAAGCGTATTCAGGATTTTCTGTCTCATTTCTGCCATAGACTCTCTGTGTTCTTCAGCAAATGCGAGATCTTCAGTTACTGTTGTTTTATCGTTTTCCTGGCTATCTTTAACAGGTACAATAGAATTTCTTGTATCTTCAGGCCTTTGCGTACTTTGGTCAGATGGCAGTCTTTCAATTAAGCCTCGTGGCGGGCTATACTGTTCATCTGATTCTTCATTTCCTTTGTGTCTTATATTTATGTCATTTTCCGTTGCGTGCTTGATCGCACTTATTTCACTGTCTGTGAGTCTGTTATTTCTAAAGATATCCCTCCTCACATTTGCTAATTTGTTCTCGTCCAAATAGGGCCTACTGTCTTGATTCCGTGTTCTCCATATACTGTAAGAGTTTGCGGTGTGTCTCTCTTGAGATGGCCTACCTAATGCATAGTAATAAGCGTATATTACTTCTTTATACTCTTCTCGGGTCCATTTGTTCCGCTTACATTTTTCTTTCTGTGGTGGTTGTGGTGGTGAAATTGGAGGGCTCGAGTTGGGGGATTTCCCGTTCAAGTGACCATCCATGTCCGTATTCGGAGAAGAGTTTGTGCCAGTTGATGACTTTTCGATCCCAGGCTGGCTCTTCCCTGGGGGACGCGCTTCCAGATTAACCATAGGACAAGCGATTTGGTATACTGATTTAGTTTTCCTTTTAGTTTCCTTTAGTTTTCCTTTATTATTATTATCATTATTATTATTATTATTATTATTATTATTATTATTATTATTATTATTATTATTATCATTATTATTATTATCATTATTATTATTATCATTATTATTATTATTATTATTATTATTATTATTATTATTATCATTATTATTATTATTATTATTATTATTATTATTATTATTATTATTATCATCATCATTATTATTATTATTATTATTATTATTATTATTATTATTATTATTATCATTATTACTATTGAGTGAGAGAGCAGTGCATGCCATCAAAGTGACACTGGGGTACAAATATACGAAGCCCAGTATACCCATCATGACTAACCGTCTGATAAGGGTACACTAGGCACATGCATCACAACCAAATGTTCGCAACATGGGAATCTCATATCAAGATAAACAGTGCATGACCTTGCAAGAGAGGCCCAGTTAGTATTTTCCTCTGGTTGGGTAACCCATCCCACTCAAAAGGTTCCTGATTAAGTGTTATTTAAGGATGTTGAATGAAACACCCATGTTTTCAGAGGTGAATCATTCAAACCCCAAAGAATCCCACTCAACACATGGCTATGATGCTCCCCCACTACTTCTACTCGTGATCAGAGATGCACATATCGTCAGCCACTACGGGACATGCTCAACTGGTTACGGTCAAACACCTGACAAGCAAATCTGTGGTATTGAGCAGAATATTTGCTGTAGTCCATTATTATTATTATTATTATTATTATTATTATTATTATTATTATTATTATTATTATTATTATTATTACTATTATTATTATTATTATTATTATTATTATTATCATTGGATGTGTGGTAAGTAGCTTGCTTACCAAGCACATAGTTCTTGGTGCCGTCCCCATAGCGTGGCAACTTGGGCAAGTGTCTTCTACTATAACCTCGAGCCGACCAAAGCCTTGGGAGTGGATTTGGTAGACGGAAAGTGACAGAAGCCAGTCATATGTGTGTGTGTGTGTGTGTGTGTGTGTGTGTGTGTGTGTGTGTGTGTTTGTGTGTGTACGTATGTATGTATGTATGTATGTATGTATGTATGTATGTATGGATATGTATAATGTTTGTGTGTCTGTGTTTGTTCCCCCAACTTCGATGCGCAAAGATACCGATAGAATAAGTACTAGGCTTACAAAGAATACGTCTTGGGGTTGATTTGCTCGACAAAAGGTGTTGCTCCAGCACAGCCGCAGTAAAATTACTAAAGCAAATAAAAGAATAAAAGAATTATTATTATTAATATTATTATTATTATTATTATTATTATTATTATTAATATTTCAGATAGCCAATGGATTAAAACCTATACCATATCAAAGGGAGCTGGTTCAAAAGTTTATAATTCATTTCTGAATATAGGACATCCTTCATACTGGAATGTGGACGAATGCAGAGGTACTTTTTGTCCTAACTTCTTCCGACACCCTCTCCTTGATTTCTGGAACTAATTTCCAATTGATGAGGTATGTATTCATACGTGCGAGCAAGTTCACACAGTATCATTATTTTCATAATGATAGTAATAATGTTTAACAGACTTTGGTCAAGTATACATGAAAAAGAAACAAATTCAGGTATATGCGCACACATATACACACAGCTGTACATATGCATACAACCATATATATAAGAAGACTATACTCAGGCAGAGCTATTTATAATTAGGTTTAGAATTAACCTTAAAGGCGTAGACGGGAACACCGAGCAACAGACGGGGGACTATGATCCACGTAGAAGCTGGTAAGAATTTTTATCCGTGACAAACCGCAGTAATAATAATAATTATCATAGACAAAAGACTCCTCTTTGGGGGAGTGGTCAGTAAATGGGAAACAAAATCGATGAAATCAACTTACGATACATGACTGGTCAAAGTTTTATTGAACCCAGCATAAATTAATACTGGAGGACCTGGGTGGGACTTGAACTCAGATTTGTATATTGATGCTGTCAATTTCAATAAAAGATATGCCAGCAATATGATGCCCCTTTTCACATTTTCTAACCATGAAAACAACTTCAAGAATTGAAAGTTTAATAGTGTATACTCGTACACATAGTCTGAAATGTAAATAGTATGTCATCTTCAGAATTTCTTAATTTCTCGTAGATGTATATTTTAACCAACATTTTAATTGCATCAGTACTCGGTACGCATTTAAGATGTGGTACAATAGGGTAGGTATTAAGATATTATAAATGAGAAGCGTAGTCCATGCAGAAGAAGAAATGTCTAAAGGAGCTCAATGCGGAAGAAGAAATGTCTAAAGGGGGTCAAGGTGGAAGAAGAAATGTCTAAAGGGGGTCAATGCGGAAGGAGAAATGGCTAAATGAGGTCGATATGCAAGAAGTGGCTAAAGAGGATAGATAGTCGAAAAAGTTTTGCGACCCCTGATTTAACTTGATCCAATTATTTTTCATTATGCGTGTATGTGTGGGTATGTATGTATGTGTGTGTGTGTGTGTGTGTGTGTGTGTGTGTGTGTGTGTGTGTGTGTGTGTGCGCGCGTGTGTGCGCGTGTGCGCCTTTTTGTACTACGTGTACATTTATTTTGCAGGTGAAACTGGTGCTCTACAAAAACCGAACAGATGTGGTAACTATGATATTTAATGGGCGAAATACAAACCTTCAAAGCTGGTTCTCTCTCGAAAAGTTGAAAAGTTCACCATGGAACGACCTGGCTCCAGCCGCAAGACTTTATTTCACAATGAACGGATTTTAGTATGTTAATATATATTCTTTTTGGTTTCTCTCGTGATGTAGAGGTCTTTTTGTTTTGTAGAGACTTATACTTTCAAAACACTTTTCGTACACTACAGATATACCTGCAACTGATATATATATCAACATTATGTGGACGCACATGGCCTAGGGGTTAGAGCAGCGGACTCGCGGTCGAGGGAACGCGGGTTCAAATCTCAGACCGGATGTGTGTGTTTATGAGCGAAAACACCTAAGCTCCACGCGGCTCCGGCAGAAGGTAATGGCGAAACTTCTGCTGACTCTTTCGCCACAACTTTCTCTCACTCTTTCCTCCTGCATCTTGCAGCTCACCTGCGACGGACCGGCATCCCGCCCAGGTGGGGAACCTATACGCCAAGAAACCGGGAAACCGGCCCTAATGAGCCAGGCGTGGCTCGAGAAGGAACAAACAACAAACAAATATCAACATTATATTTAAGCGCGATACGTTCTGGAGACGAACAACGCATCTCCAGGTTTTCGAAATTATATCTTCGTTTATTATGATATACAGAATTCAATTTTGAACTAATACTGCTTTCGTTGCTAATGATGAAATATATCTGCAGCACCGGTGATATCACTATTTTCCTATATATAAAAGAGGCGTAATTTGTCTTGGTTACATAAAATAATAAATACATGCGCCCTTCTAAAAAGCTTAGCCAGGTTCATGGGACCAGTTTCCCGGTATCAATGGCGTATGTGTTCCCCAGCTGGACGGGACGCCAGTCCATCGCAGCGTTACTCATTTTTGCCAGCTGAGTGGACTGGAGCAACGTGAAATTAAGTGTTTTGCTCAAGAACACAACGCGTCGCCCGGTCCAGGAATCGAAACCACAATCTTACGATCATGATGCTGGCACCCTAACCCCTAAGCCACGCGCCTCCACCTTGGTTACATACTAATGATATTTTTGAAAGGAACAGAATTACGAATTTAGTAATTCCACCGCCACTCCTCTAGGCTATTTCTCCATTACTAATACATTTCTATATTTTTGGCATCACACGTCTAAATGAGATGCTTTCTCGTAACAAATTGCTTAGTTTTCTGACTTTCGAGATAAAACGTGAAACATGTTTTAAAAACACGAAAATATACATTCACCTGAAAATGTATACCATAATTATATTTCCTTGTACCTGTTCGTTTTTAATATTATTGTATTCCATTATACTCTTTTACTCTTTTACTTGTTTCTATCATTTGACTGTGGCCATGCTAGAGCACTGCCTTTAGTCGACCAAATCGACCCCAGGACTTATTCTTTGTGAGCCTAGTACTTATTCTATCGATCTCTTTTGCTGAACCGCATCGGTTGTCAAGTGATGTTGGGGTAACAAACACAGACACGCAAACATATACAGACACATATATATATATTATGTCGTGCGCGAATGAGAGGATTTGCATCCCCAACGTAGAATTTTTGATGTAATACATGTCCTTGAGGTAGTAATTGTGCGCGGCTGAAGAAGGCCATAGACACACATTATGCATTGTTATAAATCCGTCTAATAAAGGCCCGAAACATATGTACCGCTGAATCCTTGGCATCATGTTTTTATTTTGATTAATTTATATATATATATATATATATATATATATATATATATATATATATACGAGCAAAAGCCCCCCCCCCCCGTCCAATGGACGGTGCTGAGTTGTCAAACATTTAAACCAAATTTTCTAAAAAACAACTTATCTGACCGTCCCATAGGCCTCCTCTTTGAGAAACCAAATAGTCTTTCTTTCCTTCATGGCAAGTTTGAAGAAAATATATCTTTTGCATCTTACTTTTTGGGTCTCTTAAATATACTGCATTTTGTGGCATTATTTCAAGCCAGCCGGCTTTTTTGGCGCAAACTGCACGTGCATTTTTCTCGCGTACGCGTAGTATCGATCGCAACAGCTGATGTACTTGCGCGTACAAATGCATTTTCCCCCGGCTTTATTGATCGCATTCTCCCCCGGAATCGATTTTTGTAATTTTTTCAAGACTTATACACGCCTTCATACCGTCGGTATCTACATATAAAATTTGAGCACAATCGGATGGAGGATGTCCGAGATCCCAGAAGACACACGTACATACAGATAGAACGGATGGTTTTATATAATAGATATACGACGGGCTTCTTTCAGTTTCCGTGTGCCAAATTCTCTCACAAGGCTTTGGTCGGCCTGAGGCTATAGTAAAAATAAAAAAAGACCAAAATTTAGTCATGCAACAAGTAAAGATCAAGGTGCCACGCAGTGGGACTGAACCCGGAAACATGTGGTTGGTAGGCAAGCTACTTACCACACAGCCACACCTACGCCTTTATATTTCTTTTGACCAAAATACATTCCATGTTTATTTAGCGCTTTGCTAAGATGTTTAAAACGGGAAGATATTATCGTTCGTGGCTTTTTGTAGATTTTGTTTACTAAAGTGTACTTCTCGTGTGCACTTTTGACTTTCTTTACATATTTACATTTGCGCGCTTATATGCTGTTTATATATGTAGGCGAGTGTTTACAAACGCATCTTTAGTGTAAGATAGATCTTGTTGCAAATAGAATCTACAGACGGCTGTTTGGGTTGTCCCTGCACATTTTAACACAGACTTGTATGGCCATCTGTGTGTCATACGTAACGTATATACACTCTCGACAGGCCAGTTACTGCAATATTTGTCCAGAGATAACATCTCTAGCTCTCACTGGCCGCTGCTGGGACGAATTTTCGTGTCTATCCAATATTTATTGTGTTCGTAACTCAGCAAATCTATTTTCAGGAAATATTCTACAGTAGCGCAGGAGTGGCTGTGTGGTAAGTAGCTTGCTTACCAACCACATGGTTGCGGGTTCAGTCCCACAGCGTGGCACCTTGAGCAAGTGTCTCCTACTATAGCCTCGGGCCGACCAAAGCCTTGTGAGTGGATTTGGTAGACGGAAACTGAAGGAAGCCCATCGCATATATGTATATGTATATGTGTGTGTATATGTTTGTGTGTCAGCGTTAGTCCCCCTAGCATTGCTTGACAACCGATGTTGGTGTGTTTATGTCCCCGTAACTTAGCGGTTCGGCAAAAGAGACCGATATAATAAGTACCAGGCTTCCAAAGAATAAGTTCTGGGGTCGATTTGCTCGACTAAAAGCGGTGCTCCAGCATGGCCACAGTCAAATGACTGAAACAAGTAAAAGAGTAAAAGAGCAACTAGCCTATTGACAGTCTGTACATACATTTACTATGATGCCCAGATGGCTATTTATATTAAATACTACTTGTAATAAAACATAGTGGTATATTAGATTTTCCCATTCTGAAAACGAAACAAGTGTTTTTGATATTTTTAAACTCCGCAGTAAAAATCGTCGCTTCTATATAACGATCCATGGTGGTGGATGTTCAAGTGTCAGTGGCTGGTTGACCATCAATGAGAACAAACTTTATTGCAATTTTGATCGGACAGATTACTACCCTTCAATTCGTTATTCTGATAAAAAATCGAAAGTCATATGGAACAATAGTAAGTGATAGTTTATTTTGTGTGTGTGTGTGTGTGTGTGTGTGTTACTGTGAGTAGTAATAATAGAACTTTTGTACTTATTGTTCAGCCGCCAATCAGCCTTCATTCAGTTCCAAAAGTGACCGACTTGTATTTTTCCTATGTGGGGATTCGGCTGCCATTTCTAGTAATTCGAGTGATCACGTATAAAGTCCTCCCACGATATATTTGAATGTCTTTTTGTTGTTGATGTTGTTATTTGTTACTTGCAGGTTATGCATTAGCAGACTCCATGGCCATATTCATCCGCCTGAGGCAGCAGAACTAACCCAGCACATGATACCCATTGATACTATTGATGTTGTTAACGTCCATACAATCCAGTTGACCACCACTGGTGATCCACACAAGTCACGTTTTACCTGTTAATAAAGAATCCATGCAAATATTCTATCCAACATCGGTCTATTAAGTTGTGATTCTCTTTCTCTGTTTTCAGAGAGAGAGAGAGAGAGAGAGAGAGAGAGAGATGGAGGTGTTTTGTTATTTCAGTTGACCTCTGACCAAACTATATGCGTCTATGAGACTCTTTTTATAAATATATATATTTTTAACTAAATTGTTTGAAACTTCGTATAATGGTGGAATGTCTCATGCAGAACAGGTATTACTTGGAATACTTTTGACAAAATTTCGTATTTTAGAAGTTATTTCGTGTTAAAGTTGTCGTTTTTGGATAATTTCTACTAATAGGCGCAGGAGTATCTGTGTGGTAAGTAGCTTGTTTACCAACCACATGGTTCTGGGTTCAGGCCCACTGCGTGGCACCTTGGGCAAGTGTTTTCTACTATAGCCTCGGGCCGACCAAAGCCTTGCGAGTGGATTTGGTAGACGGAAACTGAAAGGAGACAGTCGTGTATATATATATATATATATATATATATATATATATATATATATATATATATATATGTATGTGTGTGTGTTTGTGTGTCTGTGTTTGTCCCCCTAGTATTGCTTGACAACCTTGTTTGTGTCCCCGTTGCTTAGCGGTTCGGCAAAAGAGACCGATAGAATAAATACTGGGCTTACAAAAGAATAAGTCCCGGGGTCGAGTTTGCTCGATTAAAGGCGGTGCTTCAGCATGGCCGCAGTTAAATGGTCTGAAACTAATAAAAGAGTAAAAGAGTAAAAGAGTAATCAACGACGTATATTCACTCGAAGAAAGCTACTGCCGTTTCCTATCGAAAAGGAACAACTTCCGAGTCCTCTCTACCCAATGTCACCACTCTCTTCAATTTTATTTTTACCCGCGTCAGAGTAACCAGTAAACATCGAACAATCAACAACAAGAAGGAAGAAATATTATTTATATCTATATATATAAAACTGTAGTTGTGTGAGTGTCTGTCCCCTTCGATTTAGATTTCTAACTACTCCCACATTTTGCGGTGCAGTTTAACCAAATTCGGGTATCTTATAGTCGTGATTCATATCGAGCCCGTCTGAGTATTAGCGCGCGTCTACGATGAGTCTACGATTTTAAAAATAATTTAACATAATTTTTTATTCCATTTTAATGCATAATTTTTCGTGTGTCGATGGCGGCGGAGTTGGCGTCCACGCTCAAACACCTGCACCTGTGTTTGCTTCTCCCCCTTCTTCCCTCCCTTGTGAAGCTGTGGGGAAGGGAGTGTAAGGAAATCAACGTCGTAAAGCGTTGACAAGGAGACCAGCGTTCTTTTAGAACAACGACTTCATGGCTTGAAGACACCAAAACAGAAATGGCTAAGAAAGCCCAAATTGGCATCTATAAGGGAAGTAACTCTCTAAAAATGCTTATATAGTTATTTCCCTTACAAACCCGAGCAACGCCGGGCGATACTGCTAGTATATATATATATTTATTCGTTTGCCCGATATCGGTGTTTAAAAGACCTATTGAGCTACAAGTCCTCAGCTATCTTTTTTTGTTGTTGACATGTATGTAGTTTCAAAATGCCTTATTTTACAACTATGAGATGTATTGTTATTGTTATGATTTTTTCTTACAATAATCAACAACAAACACATTTCGTCAATATAAAAGTCTTTATTAGATTTCAAAAAACATTATCAAAAACATGAAACAAATAGCGGTTTATACACTGGAAAATACGGGAACTTTAGTGGCAGTGACATGTTCGCTCGCTGATTGCTATTTGATAGTGTAGAAGGGAGGGAAAGAGTAAGGAATGTACGGTACTGACTAGAAAGGAAGAAAGAATATAGGTGGCATTGTCTTCGCTCGACATACAAATAGAACAGAGTGGTGGCATTCAGTAGAGATGACCCGGAGCTGTTCCTCTTTGATTAATATGGCAAACCGCAGTAGCTTTCTTCAACTGAATACACGTCGTTGATTAGTTGAAATTACCAAATACGACAACTTTAACACGAAATCACTTCTAAAATACCAAATTTTGTTAAAATTGTTCCAAGTAAACCGTGTTCTGCATGAGACATTACACCAGTATACAAAGTTTCGAGCTGCTTAATTAAAAAATATTAATGAAAGAAATCTGTGAGTCAAACTGAACAGATCCAATGCATATACGATCACGCCAGTATTGTAAAGCATTTATTTTACTGCACGAAACTAAAAATGGCAATATACTATTCTTAATTAACTAAATCATACAAACACACAGATAAACATACATATATACACACATGCAAACAAAAGTACATATATAACATTATGCTCGTGTAACTCCAAGTCATAGCCTGGTAGAATACTTTAACATTTCCAGTGTTATTTTTGTAATTGTTTTGTGTTGCTTTTGTAATTATTTTTGTCTGATTCCGCTGTGGGAATTTTACTTACTTTGTACATAAGTTTATTATTATTGGTATTCACAGCCATAATACTGTTGTCTGATTTGGTGGGGGAAAGAAGGAGGATGCGTGTGTGTGTTTGTGTGTCAGGGTTTGTTTTTACATGTGCTGGGGCTGGTGGGGTAGTCCATTCCATTTCAGGTGTGTTGTCGGAAATGTCTTTCCTCCTGGCCTCCACATCTGGTGTCTCTGCTTCTACTTCTGATGTCTCTGCTTCAGAGGTTGCCTCGGCTGTCGTTGAAGGTGCAGTATCTT
>NW_021835987.1:80000-105000 GCF_006345805.1 Octopus sinensis | reverse complement strand
ACTGTCCTGATATCAACCGTTCACATAAGGAACTTCGTTGTAGGGGCTGCCTTCCACCTCAGTGAAAGTGGGGTTTTTTCTATATCGCGTGGTATTTCATGTCAACGACTGTGTAATGATTAGAATGTGTAAGGATTAAGATGAAGTTGTGTGAGCGTCTGTGTTTGGGTATGTGTATTTAAGTACGTGTGTTTGTGTGTGTGTGCGTGTTAAGTTTACTATGCGTGCATTGTGAAGGGGACGCGAATTTGTGCTGTTTATATGAAGTCTATTTGAAAGGTCTAGCTGCCATGTAGAGGTCTCCCTCTGGATGATACATACTGCCATATTTGATTGCATAACAGATGCACATGCAGTCTCACGTGGACAATTCACATTTTTTTCAAGCAGAAATTCATGAGAAACGTCTAGAATTGACCAACAGGAAGGGTGTTGTTTTCCAGCATGATAATGCAAAACTGCACGTTTCTTTGAGAACCAGACAAAAATTGCTGCAGCTCGGCTGGGATGTGTTACCCTCCCTCTATGTTCACCAGATATTGCTCCTTCGGATTTCCACTAATGCAGGTCTCTGCAGAATAGTCTTAATGGTAAAAATTTCAATTCCTTGGATGACGAAAAAAGATACCTTGATGAATTCTTTGCCATGGAACTACCTCAATTCTCGGGAAAAGGGTATTTTCAAGTTAAAGGAAAGATGGAGACGTATTGTGCAACAAAATGGTTCATATTTGGTTGATTAAAAAGTATTTATTGACCATTTTCTTTCCTTTAAAAATCGGCACGAACTTTCCGGACAACCCAATAGATTGATAAGTACCAACGCACAAAACTCTCGGATCTTGAGTAAACATTTATAAAAATATACTTATTCATATTTTGAGTTTTATTATTCCTGTTACCGGCAGTTGTACCTATATACACTTATATATCGTTGTAATTTAGAACCTGCGTTAAAGCAGCTATAGATTTTAACTCAAGTCCAAGGGCCATGAATCGTTATATGTGTTTGTGTGCATGCGTGCGTATCTCTGCAGGTGTTATATTTGTAGTTAGGAAGCAACGAAGTAAAACATTTTGCCTCAGTTATTTGTCATGAAAAGAAGATATTTTTTTAATATCTACAATCAATGATTAAAATTGATTGTGTTCCCTGCAGAAGTATGAACAAGTTCCCGTTGTCCCAGCTACGTTGACGGATTTCAAAGCATTTCTTCGTTGGAAATCTGCATAGTAACGTTCGCTGTTCATCTTTTATATCTCATAAACACATCACCCCATCAACGGATGCTAGCACTATTATGTCACCATCATATACACCATAGCAACGACATCCTCACCATCGCAACTACTTCAATAACTACTCAGCTGTATTTTTCTATGTGTAGTGTAGTACATGAATCTATTCAAGGATATCTTTTCTTCATAGCAATAAGAGAAGACGTATTCAAAAGCCTGGTGTATTTTCACTTCTGTGGAGAAATACAGACACATTAGTAAACAAGCTTGACCTCAGTGGATGCACTAACAGCAGTGGACAGTCTGTGAGTTTTGGTCATTTATGGACACTCTTGAGTTTGTAAGTAATACTGATCAGAGAACATCGGACAGAGGGCAGTGACCAGTACTGGCATATATGAAGGGACCTGACATCTGTAGACTCTACTTTGGGGAACAGAAGAAAATATTGTGAACAGAAGACAGGCGGGAGATCAGAGGAAAATTGTGACATTAACGAGCAGTCCTGATATCAACCGTTCACATAACAAACTACTGTAGAGAGTCTGCCTTCATCTTCAGTGAAAGTAAGTGTCATCTTTTATATCGCATGGTATTTCGTGGTATTTCGTGTGTACGACTATGTGTAATGAATAGAGTCCGTAAGGATTAAGATCAGGTTGTGTGAGTGTGTGTATTTGTGTATTTTTTAAAGGTCTAGCTACCATGTAGAGTTCTCCCTTATTGGCTGATTCATACTGCCATACTTGATGGCATAACAGATGCACATGCATATTACCTGCATCGCATTTGCAGCAGCGAATATTCAGTATAAAAAAAATGTGAATTAACATTTAGATCTGGGACCTCATAAATGAATACTTTACTCCCTTTTACTCTTTCACTTGTTTCAGTCATTTGAATGTGGCCATGCTGGAGCACCGCCTTTAGTCGAGCAAATCGAGACAAGGGCTTATTCTTTGTAAGCCTAGTACTTATTCTACTGGTATGTTTGGCCGAACCGCTAAATTACGGGGACGTAAACACACCAGCATCGGTTATCAAGCGATGTTGTGGGGACAAACACAGACACACAAACACCCACACACACATATATATATATATATACATATACATATATACGACGGGCTTCTTTCCAGTTTCCGTCTACCGAATCCACTCACAAGGCGTTGGTCGGCCCGAGGCTATAGTAGAAAGACACTTACCCAAGGTGCCACGCAGTGGGACTGAACTTGGAACCATGTGGTTGGTAAGCAAGCTTCTTTCCACACAGCCACTCCTGCTTCAAATATTTTACCCGGATCCAGGCACCATTAATTGAAGCCCAAGCGGTTATTCCGTGAAACTCACAGAATAAGTGTAAGCTTAACGATGAAAAAGAAACTGAAATTATACAGCGATAAAGATGTTTTTCATCAGATGAGGCGGACGATAATAATAATAATAATAATAATAATAATAATAATAATAATAATAATAATAATAATAATAATAATGATGATGATGATGATGATGATGATGATGATGATGATGATGATGATGATGATGATGATGATGATGATGATGATGATGATGATGATGATGATGATGATGATGATGATTGATGATGACGATGATGATGATGATTGATGATGATGAGGAGGAGGAGGAGAAGGAGGAGAAGGAGGAGGGGGATGTATATTCTAGATGGCTGAGAAGAAAGTGTTACTTCAAATAACAGTGAATAACTTAATCCACCTTTTTTTTCCTGCATTTGTACATTCGTTTGACAACAACGCAGGAATCTCGAATGAATTTCAGCTCCCACCAGATTGGCTGAGGAAAGTGAATATTTTACAGCACTTTTGGTTGAGATTGTAAATTTTATTGTGCAGAAAGACTGGCAATTATAACAGTTTTTTTTTTTTTTAATTATCTAAAGTGAAACCTAATATAATAATACCCTTAATCGATAACTTTCGATCTTTTTGCCCAATTCGCACACATATTCATGCAGCTCTTTCTCGATGTATGGTTAATGCATGTAATTTAAGCAGGACTTCGTTTATCGGCCCCGAAGCAATTCTTGAAACATTCTCGCGGGTATTATATGCATCTTATATGCCATAAAATAGGCTATTTACTTACAGAACGTTACGCTTTCGATTTCACCCTTATAATTCATGAATCAATACCCTGTTAAGTCGGTAGTCGAGTCTAAATAGTCATAATTAATCGTAAACTGTGTCCAGCTTTCTTAGCCAAATCTTTGTATTGTCGTAACAGTAATGGCTAAGCTGACTGTCCATATTACAGATCTGTGAACTCTATGCTCTCACCCACACACCACCAAATATAGAAAGAGGATACTCAAACTGACGGGTGTATAAGAGTTGCCCTTCAAAATACACTCTTCTCTAACTGGATGAGTAAATGCGACTTACCTAAGTCCACGTTGCAATTCTTGGATGATCCAATCGGATGATTCTCTCAGATAGAAACGCCTGGGCAGAAAGGCGGCGAACTGGCAGAAACGTTAGCACGCCGGGCGAAATGCTAAGCGGTATTTCGTCTGCTGCTACATTCTGAGTTCAAATTCCGCCGAGGTCGACTTTGCCTGTTATCCTTTCGGGGTCGATTAAATAAGTACCAGTTACGCACTGGGGTCGATATAACCTACTTAATCCGTTTATCTGTCCATGTTTGTCCTCTCTGTGTTTAGCCCCTTGTGGGTAGTAAAGAAATAGAAATAGGTATTTCGTCTGTCTTTATGTTCACGCACACACACAATTTACGGCCTCCACAAACTATTCGTAAACCAAATTATCTCTCAAGGCATTGGTCGGTCTGCAGCTGTTTTAGAAGATGTTTGCCCATTGTACCATGCAGTGGGACTGAAACCGAACCACTTGCTTGCAGTCCACGTTTTTTAACCGTAATCCAAATCTCTTAACCTTTGTCTGTCATGCTTCTTCACTCTCCGTCCTTGATTGCTCTAAAGGAACAGAACGGAACGTTACCATTTGCTATCAGCGTCGTTGCAGGATTTGATCCCGAAAACTTTCCCGTGGTTGAATATTGTTGCAAAAAAACGGGGTTTCCATCCCTTAATCGTGTTTCCCTCTCCACCGACCGGGCTAATGACCTTCACCTGCCAAACTGACTTGTCAATTAACCCATAGTTGGAACTCTGACACTTTTTACTGTTCCAAGTCAGAATAGACGTGGAAATACCAGTAGCTAAGAGGTGTTTCCACACTCCTCAAAACGTTGGGAAACCCCAAAGAGGCCCCACTACTTGATGCAGTTTAAATCATAACCAGGAGCTGCGCCTTTGTTAATAACAATAATGTATCTTAAAAGTTTCATTTTAAATCGTTATTAATTTCTTTTTCGTGTTCTGTTTCAGATATCTTCAATCCCACACAAACTTATTTTTGTCCCGCTAGAAGGGTTTCTTTCTGTTACTCTCTTACACTTTTCTACACTCTCTTACTCGTTCTCTTTCTAAATATTAAATTTTACCTTATCCTTTCTTTCTCCCTTCTTTCTCTCTCTGGCAATCATAGAGCTAAGAATGTCCCTGTTTCCTTTTACCCGTCCTGCGGCAATGGAAGTGCTGCTGTTAGCTCTTACAACAATCCTGGCTGTTACCTCAGATCAAGAATTTGATGTTGCTTACTACAAACGTTTGAGACCTGGTTATTCCTATGGTTATATTGGGACATCTCCTACAGAACAATTCCACACCGTATCAAGTCTACAGGAATGTGCCTTCTATGCTCTAAACAGCCAATCAGAATACTTTACTTACAACAAAGTCAGCCGTGTTTGTAAGAATTACTCACCGAAAGATATAATGACAGTCGTCAGCACGAATGACAACAACGAGTCTTCTTCTATAGATGTAAGTGAATCTTCTTTATTATTACTGTTGACTTTTACATTGATTTTCACATTGTTCGGTCAGATCAAAGTACCAGTTGAACATCAGCGGTCGATGAAATCGACTTACTCATCTACCCTCGAAATTGCTGACCAAGATTTCGAAACCATATTGTTGCTGTTGCTGATATTATTGTTTCTATTGCTGTTAACCAGCATTTCAATTTTATTTGTCTTTCTTGTTCACTTAGTCCTTGTCGAGTTACAGCAGACATTCCCTTTTTAAACCATATCTCTTTCATACTGTTGTTGCGTTCAGAAGTTCCACCTCTTTTTTATACCTAAGAATTTAGTATTTTAAAATACTAATAATTCATTTATTAACTACAAGTTTTAGAAAAAACGAATATGTAAAGAAAGTGTATAGCAGGGAATTTTATTTAAAATTTGATATAGGAATAAGCATTCACCACCAGCTTCTCAAACCACCTGGGAACCACATCAACTGATTCCATCAGGAAGTCTTGTGGAATGAAAGACATAACGTCTCGTATTCACCCTTCAGGTTCTTCCAAAGTCATCGGTTTGGTAGAGAAGACTTCCTCCTTTAACAAAACCCAAAATCACAGGGTGTTAAATCAGGGCTTCTGGCCAGCCAGTCATGCAGACCTTGATGAATTGGAAGGACGACCACTTCAAGTACCAGCTACAAATCCTGTAGTCATGAATTTTGCATGGCAATTCTTGATTATCTTTGCATCAACTTGAGCATGTCTTCCTCTAATGGTCCTCCACCATCTTTGCATTTGAACAACTGATATCTAAACTTCGTAATGTGCAGCTAGCTGGGCACAGTAAGGCATCCAGCCATGTTTGTAGGGCTTCTAAATTTCAAACAAAATAATCAGTCTGAAAAATAACAACATGGAATCAATTCCCATACATTAAATAACATACACTACAAATTTGAGAAAAAACTTATAGTTAATAAATAAATTATAAGCATTTTAAAATAGGGAGTTACTTTCCAATCACCCTGTATATATATTAAACTTCACACAGAGTAAAAAATATAATGAAGGGAGAGGACTTAGAATATTTTCTGAATGAAACTTCAAAATCTGGTTGAGGGGAGATAAGCGTTTGTGATGAAAGACATCTAACGATCTTTTGGCAGAGTTGAAATGACGTTGCCTAGACATCGTTTTTTATTTTATTTTTTTTTAAACGGCTTTGCGTTGATAGAGAAAATAGGGGAGAGAGCTGCTTACGGATCGGACCGCTTGCAACATAACTTTGAACAATCGAGTACTGGACATCGAATATAGAATTAAACTTCACACACGGTGAAAATGATGTACCCACAGTGACATATACATAAATATATACATACATATATATATATGTATGTATATATATATATATATATATATATATATATATATATATATATATATGTCGCCAGATCGTTAGCCACTATACATTTTTTTCTCTCCTTGTTTTTTTTTCTGTATCCCTTTCTGTAGAAGAACGTAGGCTCGAAACGTAAAAGACTTTTACAATTCCTTAGCGTTATACTAATACATCTGTTTGTCTTGTACACCACCTGTCTTCGTCTTTTGTTTTTCTTTCGTAAACTCTCCCTATATATATATATATATATATATGTGTGTGTGTGTGTGTGAGTGTGTATATCACTGAGTGTATATTATATTTCGTCGCCGTCTGTGAAGTTTAATTCTGTGTCAGGGTTCGAATCCTTCAAACTTTCTTTCATTTTTCCTGAACGTAGGGCTTCCGTTTCGACCACTGTTATAACGACACCGTTATACAGTGGGAGCTATGAATCCTCGTCGCCACTGCTACGTCCCGCTACTACATATCAGTGGCTGTGGGGGCTACGAAACTCCTTCGCCATTGTTATGTCCCACATTATAACGACGTAATTGCTTATGTCCCACATTATAACGTCGTCTCTGCGGGACTGGACCAAACTTCATTATTTATTAGTAGTGGCGCTGTATCATGCGTCTGTCATTTATTCATAGAATATTATATATATTTTATGATTATTTGTGCTACATTGTTCATGGCTAGTGTTTCTAGCATCCCTATGTGAGGAATACTATCAAAAACCATTCGGTAATTGATCCAAGCCATACTTAGATGCTTCTTCTTCTGCTGCTGTCTTCAGTTATGGATTTATTGGTAAGTAGCTGATCTTTACAGCCGTATGAACCCTCGCAACATCCCTTCTGCTCTTCTGACAACAGGGTGTTGTCTTCCAGATTTTTACCCATTCTCTGCGATATTATTGCAGTAAAGGCTATGTAAATTATAGGGAGACAAGTTATCGGTCTTTAATTTTGTCAGTTTGCTCTATCATTGGATTTGGGAATTAGGATAGTTTTCCCTTCTGTGAAATATTCGGGGATTGTCTCTGGCTTTGCTAGTATTTCATTAAAATTTTCAGCCAGCGTTTTATGTGTTCTTGTTTGATATTTTAACCAGAATTTAGGGATCTTGTCGTGCCCAGGTACCTTCCAGCAGGTTAGTTTTGCAGTGCCTTGGTGACCCCTTCACTTGTAATAGGAGCCCAGAATTGTTCAGGTGCTGTGCTTGTTGTTTTGGTATATCTTTTCTGTGGTTGTTCCTTCCCCGACCATATTTCTTTCCAAAATCCTTCCGCTTCTTCTACTGTTTTCATCTCTATTTTCTTTTTGCCAAGTTCTTGGTGGAAGCTTTTGTATTGTTGGTTTGTTTCGTTGGCGTTTCTCATACCGGTGGATTCTTTGTGCTATGGCGAGGCTATCTTTAGCTGTTCTTTTAGCTCAGGTAGACATTGTATTTTTAATTTGGTATTTACGCAGCTTATTATTATTATTATTCTATGTTTGAGTTTTGCTTTATATTTGTACAAGTTGGCTCCAAGTCTCACCCAGAGACCTCAAGAGACAACAGGTTGGAAGTTCATGTTGTTGTTATGCCTAGTGTGCCATATATTTGGGGGGGGGGGAGTTTTTGGTGTTGTACTAATGAATGTCTAAAAAACAAAAAAAATTTTTTTTTTTTTCCTTTAAACCGAAAATTATGTTTGTTTTAAACCTTGAGATTATATAGAAAGTATTTTGCGTAGGATATGAGCAGTTCCCATGAGCACTATCTTTTGAATTTCTGCCATTTTTGGGTTTCCTGGTATCTGAGTTAGGCAGCTATCAGCCCCTTTTGCTATCATTCCCAGGGCACCTATGACAACAGGTATTGTTTTAGTCTTCAGCTTCCACATTTTGCTGATTTCTATTTCAAGATCTTTATATTTGCTCAGTTTTTGGTAGGTCTTGACAGATACGTTTATATCGATTGGGACAGTCATATCAATGAGGAGGCATGTTCTTTGATTGAAGTCTTTCAATATGATGTCTGGCCTATTTGCATCTATCTTTCTGTCAGTTTGAATGGTGAAGTTCCAGAGGAGTGAGATGTGGTCATTTTCAAGCACTGGGGGTGGTTTGTGTTCCCACCAGTTTTTTTCATGGGGCAAATCCAGGTTTTTGCAGATTACCCAGTGAATATATTGTGCAGCTCTATCGTGTCTGTTGAGATACTCTGTAGGCGCTAGAAGACTGCACTTGGAGACCCCATGGTCAATGGTTTCATTTTGTTGCTGGCATACACGACACGTTGGACTGCTTCTGATCTTTAATATGTTGGCCTGGTAGTTTCTTGTTGGTAGGCATTGATCTTGAGCTGCTATGATAAACCCCTCTGTTTCAGATTTTAAGCCAGAGGCCATTAGCCATTGATGGGTCAGGGCTTTGTCAATATCTGCATTATTTGCTCTCTTTGGGTATTTGCCATAGAGAGGTTTTTCTTGCCATTTATCATTCAGAATATCTAAGGCCGCAGATTTAGCACGGGTTTTCATGCGCTTAGCTTTTTCTGTGCCTGTTTCTTGTATGTCTATCTCTAATTCCGAAATTTGTTGTATTCGGAATTCACTTAGATATTCCTTTGCCTGTTTTGTTACTGAGTATGATGCTTTCTTGTTTTCATGTTTTGAGACAAGTTTTAACATCCAGTCCTCAGAGTTTTTCAGGTAGGTGTCTAGGCCAATTGTAGCAATCTTCATTGTTATTGCCAGTTGTAAAAGTCCACGGCCTCCCTCTTTTCTTGGCAGATAAAGTCGTTCTGTATCTGCCTTAGGGTGGTGCATTCTATGCATTGTCAACAGTTTTCGAATTTTTCTGTCAAGATTACAAATTTCAGTAATTGACCAGTTAACGATATTGAAACTGTAAGTCACAACTGGTATGGCTAATGCATTGATCGCTTCGATCCTGTTTCTCGCATTCAGCTCTGTCTTGAGTATTGCTCTTACTCTGCGATAACATTCTCTCCTGATCCTTTCCTTCATCTCTGAATGCCTTATTCCTTCTCCTTCAATTACCCCTAGATACTTGTAGTTCTCTGCTGGGTCTAATTCTTTTATCACATTCTGCTGGTCAAGGTTAACGTTAGATGTTTCTGTCATTTTTCCTTTGATAAAGGTAGCTTTTGCACACCTATCGAGGCCAAATTGCATTCTGATGTCATCACTGAATTGTTTGACAATCGCTAGTAAGCCCTTGAGTTGTTGGTCATTTTTTGCAAAGAGCTTTATATCATCCATGTAAATGAGATGATTTATATTTTTATCAAACATTTTATACCCGTACTGCGCGTCATTGAGTAGTTTTGAGAGAGGTATTAAGGCTAAACAGAGGGGGGGAGGTGATAGTAAGTCACCCTCGAAAATGCCACATGAAATTTTTACATCACCAGCATTTAGAGATTCATTGTCACTGTTCAAAGTTAGTGTGGTTCTCCATGATCTCATACTTACAGACAAAAAGTTTCGCAGAGCAGGTGCTATCTTATACATTTCTAGCCATTTCTTTATCCAGCTATGTGGTAGGCTATCAAAAGCCTTTTTATAGTCTATCCAGGCTATTGATAAGTTTTTGTGTCGTTTGTGACAATCTTCTAAGATCATCTTATTGATGAGTAGTTGATCTTTACAACCGTAGGATCCACGTTTACATCCTTTCTGTTCATTAGGGAATATGCTGCTGTCTGTCAAAAAACTATAGGTATATTCCGTCAGGACAGATGTTAGTGTTTTATACATAGTTGTTAAGCAGGTTATGGGTCTATAGTTTTTTGGTTCATTTGTTTCTTCACTTTTTGGAAGCAGGAATGTTAGCCCATTAACTAGCCAAGGAGGCATCCTACTAGGGTGTTGCAAAACATCATTGTAAAGTTCTGTTAGCAGTTCATGGCTCTCTGGGAAGGCATTCAACCAAAAGTTAGGGATTTTATCCTTTCCTGGAGACTTCCATTTGCTTGACCTCCTGAGAGCAGATCTTATATCTTCTACCTTGACACCCTCCCACTTTTGCTCTTCTAAGGAGACCAGTTCTTTAGATATTCTATCAATCCAGGGGGCCTTTTCGCTGTGTGTTTTTTCTTCTGCCCAAATTTTATTCCAAAATCCGTGCACTTCTTCTTTTGAGGGTACAGACTTTACAGTAACTTTTGTTTTTCCTATCTTCCTGTAAAAATATTATTATTATTATTATTATTATTATTATTATTATTATTATTATTATTATTATTATTATTATTATTATTTCAGACAGCCAGTGGATTAAAACATATGCCATATCAATGGGAGCTGGTTCGAAAGTCTATAATTCATTTATGAATATAGAAAGTCCTTCAACCTGGAATGTGTACGAATGCAATGGTACCTTCTGTCCCAACTTCTTCAGACATCCTATTCTTGATTTCTGGACCCATCTTCCAATCGATGAGGTAGGTGCATAAACGATCTTTATGCGCATTCATACGCACATCAATATATATATATATATATATATATATATATATATATATATATATATATATATAATATTAGGGAATATAGCTCCAAACCCACAGGGAAAAATTAGATTTAAGATTAAATCAAATTTCATAGTATAAATATATAAAATATGAATTAGAGATAAAACCACTATTAGGCAACTCAAACGGTGATAGACATAAACCAATACATAAAAAACAAATAATATAATTAATAATAAAATAATATAACTATAATTATAGTTATATTATTTGTTATTTATGTATTGGTTTATGTCTATCACTGTTTGAGTTGCATAATAGTGGTTTTATCTTTAATTCATATATATATATATATATATATATATATATATATATATATATATATATACAAGAGTGAAAAAGGGAGACAGAGACAGACTGGAAGATGGAAAATGTCCCTTGCATTTGAAAACTATGGAAATATTCTAAAAAAAAACATTTCAATTAATTTTTCCACAATTTATTGTTTTCCATGCTTTACTCCAAGTTGAAAAATTTGCATAGACTGAAACCAGTACCAAAATGTTTTTCGTGATAAAATTATTTTAACATTTTCTACCTTGTCTTATCTTCCTTATATATATATATATATATATATATATATATATATATATATATATATATATATATATATATATATATAATATTAGGGAGTATGGCTCCAAACTTACAGGGAAAAATAATTAGATTTAGGATTAAATCAAATTTCACAGTATAAATATATAAAATATGCATGTGAGATAAAACCACTATTAGGCAAATCAAAAGTAATAAAAAAATAATTTTTTAAATAATTTAAAAAAATTTAAATTAAATTTAAATTTTATATATATATAAATATTATATTAATTATATTTATATTATTTGTAATTTATGTATTGGTTTATATCTATTACTGTTTGAGTTGCCTGATAGTGGTTTTATCTCTAATTCATAATTTATATATATACATATATATATATATATATATATATATATATATATATATATATATATATATATATATATATATATAGGGAGAATTCACAAAAAGTCGAAGGCAGTTGGTGTAGAAAACAAGCAGATGTATTAGTATAACGCTAGGGAATTGAAAAAGTCTTTAACGTTTCGGGCCTACGCTCTTCCACGGAAAGGAACACAGAAGGAAACAAGGAGAGAGAAAAATGTGTGTAGTGGCTAGATCGCTAGCCACTTCGCCGGAGGAGTGAGGATACAACACCAGTTGATCCTGTCTCCTCTCATCACCCACAAACTTCTCCACTAGACTTTCTACCTTTCTACCCTTGACGGATTCTCTTTTGGACTTTCTACACTCCGACTGTACTTCTCCTTCCTATGGATTACTCTGGACTCTTCTGTTGATCATATATATATATATATATATATATATATATATATATATAGATAGATAGATAGATAGATAGATAGATAGATAGATAGATAGATAGATAGATAGATAGATAGATAGATAGATAGATAGATAGATAGAGATATATATATATTGTTATATTTCGGAATGGTCATTTTGCCAGTTTAGCCAATAAAAACACATGCACAATATATTTGGTGTTACTTTGCTTCAGTGTTATTTATCTTTACATTAATCTTAATCTTATTTCGGCCAGAGTTCTTTCGTCACACTCCTGTGACCGCATCAGTGGTCCTTTGTTTTCTTCTTTCTTATTCATTGGCTAAACTGGCAAAATTACCATTCCCAAATATAACAATGTCTGTTTCAACACACGACTTCACATAAAAAATCTTGCACAACAAATATATTAACGTATATATATATATATATATATGTATGTATATAGAAATATTAAAATTACTAAGTCTCTAATCAGCGGCAGCGTTTATTCTTATATCTATAAGAATGCCATATTAATATGGCGATAACAATTAATTTGTATATATATATATATATATATATATATATATATATATATATATATATATATATATATATATATAATAGAAATATTAAAATAACTAAGTCTCTCTAAAAGAGAACAGCGGCAGCGTTCCCGGAAAATAATAGTTATCGCCATACTAATATGGCATTCTTATAAAAATAAGAAAAAGCTGTCCGCTTATTAGCTCCATGAGGCCATCGCCTTAAGTTAGCTATTTGATACACAAACTGTATCCATATAACCTTCGAACAAGGGAGGTCAGTCGCTCCACACTACTTGACCGGCAGCTACAGACGCGTTTCGGAGTATTGCCCCTTTTCAATGCAGCGTAGCCAGCCAGTAGGTGTCGCTTCCGACAATCTCTGTTCGATGGTTTTATTTACCTAGTTTCGGTGGAATACATCCACTTGTTTTCAATAATAGAAATATTAAAATAACTAAGTCTCTCTAAAAGAGAACAGCGGCAGCGTTCCCGGAAAATAATAGTTATCGCCATACTAATATGGCATTCTTATAAAAATAAGAAAAAAGCTGTCCGCTTATTAGCTCCATGAGGCCATCGCCTTAAGTTAGCTATTTGATACACAAACTATATCCATATAACCTTCGAACAAGGGAGGTCAGTCGCTCCACACTACTTGACCGGCAGCTACAGACGCGTTTCGGAGTATTGCCCCTTTTCAATGCAGCGTAGCCAGCCAGTAGGTGTCGCTTCCGACAATCTCTGTTCGATGGTTTTATTTACCTAGTTTCGGTGGAATACATCCACTTGTTTTCAATAATAGAAATATTAAAATAACTAAGTCTCTCTAAAAGAGAACAGCGGCAGCGTTCCCGGAAAATAATAGTTATCGCCATACTAATATGGCATTCTTATAAAAATAAGAAAAAAGCTGTCCGCTTATTAGCTCCATGAGGCCATCGCCTTAAGTTAGCTATTTGATACACAAACTGTATCCATATTACCTTCGAACAAGGGAGGTCAGTCGCTCCACACTACTTGACCGGCAGCTACAGACGCGTTTCGGAGTATTGCCCCTTTTCAATGCAGCGTAGCCAGCCAGTAGGTGTCGCTTCCGACAATCTCTGTTCGATGGTTTTATTTACCTAGTTTCGGTGGAATACATCCACTTGTTTTCAATAATAGAAATATTAAAATAACTAAGTCTCTCTAAAAGAGAACAGCGGCAGCGTTCCCGGAAAATAATAGTTATCGCCATACTAATATGGCATTCTTATAAAAATAAGAAAAAAGCTGTCCGCTTATTAGCTCCATGAGGCCATCGCCTTAAGTTAGCTATTTGATACACAAACTGTATCCATATAACCTTCGAACAAGGGAGGTCAGTCGCTCCACACTACTTGACCGGCAGCTACAGACGCGTTTCGGAGTATTGCCCCTTTTCAATGCAGCGTAGCCAGCCAGTAGGTGTCGCTTCCGACAATCTCTGTTCGATGGTTTTATTTACCTAGTTTCGGTGGAATACATCCACTTGTTTTCAATAATAGAAATATTAAAATAACTAAGTCTCTCTAAAAGAGAACAGCGGCAGCGTTCCCGGAAAATAATAGTTATCGCCATACTAATATGGCATTCTTATAAAAATAAGAAAAAAGCTGTCCGCTTATTAGCTCCATGAGGCCATCGCCTTAAGTTAGCTATTTGATACACAAACTGTATCCATATAACCTTCGAACAAGTATATATTGTATATATGGTGTATGTATTAGTATGTATAAGGGTGTGTGTGTGTGTGTGTGTGTGTGTGTATGAGAGAGTATTAGTGCGTAAGATTGGTCTGGACGTGCGTATGTATGGGGTTGGTGTATGTATTAGTATGTATTAGTATGTATTAGTACGTATTGGTATGTATAGGTATGTGTGTGTGTGTGAGAGAGAGTATAAGTGCGTATGCGGGGTCTGGACGTGTGTATGTATAGGGTTGGTGTGAGTATTAGTATGTACTAGTATGTATTAGTACGTATTAGTATGTATTAGTTGGTGTGTGTATATATGTATATATATATATATATATATATATATATATAACGGGAAGCTTTATGAAAATAAACAAAAGACGAAGGCAGGTGGAAAACAAACGAACAATTGTATTAGTATGGCGCTCAGGAAATATAAATAAAACAAGTCTTTAACGTTTCGAGCCTACGCTCTTCAACAGGAAGATACACAGAGAGAGAAAAACACAGAAAGAAGGAGAGAAAAAAATGAGTGCAGTAGCTAACGAATCAACATGGCGATCTGATTTCGGCCAGAGGTTAAAGATCAAACATGAGACGCGAGAGCGAAATAAGGGGAGATAATAGGGTTGATAAACGGGTTGAGGGACCAGCTAAAAGTGCGTGGGAGGGGTCTGGATGTGTGTATGTATAGGGTTGGTGTATGTATTAGTATGTATAAGGGTGTGTGTGTGTGTGTGTGTGTGTGTGTGTGTGTGTGTATGAGAGAGTATTAGTGCGTAAGATTGGTCTGGACGTGCGTATGTATGGGGTTGGTGTATGTATTAGTATGTATTAGTATGTATTAGTACGTATTGGTATGTATAGGTATGTGTGTGTGTGTGAGAGAGAGTATAAGTGCGTATGCGGGGTCTGGACGTGTGTATGTATAGGGTTGGTGTAAGTATTAGTATGTACTAGTATGTATTAGTACGTATTAGTATGTATTAGTTGGTGTGTGTATTAGTATGGCACATCATATGTGATGTGATGTGTAAAGTCATGTGGTGTAGTGAGGAGAAGAGGGGGAGGGGGAGAAGAGAGGGAGAAGAGGAGGGAGAGAAGGGGAGGGGAAGAGGAGGGAGAGGAGAAGGGGGAAGAGGAGAGGATGGGGGAGAAGGAAGGGGAGGAGGGGGATGAAGGAGGAAAGAGGGAGAGGGGGAGAGAGGGAGTGAGGGAGCAGAGGGAAGGGGAAGAGGGAGGGAGAAAGAGGGAAGAAGGGAAGGGGAGTAGGGGTGAAAGGATGAAGGACTGAAGAAGTAGGGGTCGGGGGGAGAAAGGATAGGTGAGGAGGGGGGTTAGATGAGGAGGGGGGGGAGAGTTGAGACCAAATGGCGTATAAGAGCGAAGAGAGAAGATTAATTCCTGTTCACGGCGCAAACGGGAATCCGAATGGCCTCTGTGTAAGGACAAACCGAACACAGATAGGTGTTGCAAGGAGTGACCGGTGGAGCGGAAATGGCGTGAGACCGGTGTGTCGTTCGCAAGGTGGATGTCACGAAGGTGTTCCGCGAACCGGTCAGCCAAGCAGTTTGTCCGATGTACAAGGAATTGCAGAGAGAGCAAGAGATGCAATAGATAATATTGCTGGAGGTGCAGGTGAAGGAGTGGATGATGGGATAGGGTCGATGGTGGGTGCTAGTGAGGCGGGTGGTGTTGGAGAGGTAAGGGCAAGTGCGGCAACGTGGGCGGGAGCAGGGGAACGAGCCGGGTTGGGAGGTAGGGTCAGGGAAGGAGCTATGGACCAAAAGGTCTCGAAGGTTGTGGGCTCGTTTGAAAGAGGGGAGGGGTCGGTTAGGGAAGAGGTGTGAAGTGGACGGGTCGGACTGGAGATGACGGAAAGCTCGAAGAATGGTGCGTTGGAGACGTAGGGTCGTGGGGTGGTAAGTGAGGGGAAAAGGGAGGCGGGAGACTACAGGGCGGGTTCGGGGAGAGAGAGCAGATACACGGTCCACGGACCGTGCTCTGGCAAGGGCGGTGTGGATAGTGGTGAGGGGGTATCCACGTAGGGTGAAGTGGTGAGCCATACGTTGAGACTGAGTCTCAAAGTCATGGTCGTCACTACAGAGCCTACGTAGACGGAGGAATTGGGAATAGGGGATGGAAAGCTTGGTGTGTTCTGGGTGGGAGGAAGAGAAGTTGAGGTATGAGTGTGAGTCTGTGTGTTTGTAGTGAATGGAGGTGGTAAGAGTGGAGTGAAGAATGCTAACCGAAATGTCGAGGAAGGAGACAGAGGTGTTGGAGATAGTGGAAGTGAAGTGGAGGGCTGGATGGAAAGATTGGACGAAGAGAAGAAGGAATCTAGATGTTCGCGGGAGAGTGAGGTGGCACCGATAATGTCGTCAATATAACGACCATATAGTTCAGGAGTGGGACCAGTGAAATTAGAGAATATTTGGGCCTCAACATAGCCAACGAACAGGTTCGCATAGTTGGGGCCCATTCGCGTTCCCATGGCCACTCCCGAGACCTGATGGTAGAACTCGCCCGCGAACGAGAAGCAGTTCAGAGTAAGGACAAGTTCGGCCAGACAAATGAGTGTGGAGGTGTCAGGTACAGGGTTAGAGCGGAGGTCAAGAAAGTGTCGAAGGGCCTGCAGTCCTTCGTGGTGAGGGATAACAGTATAGAGGCTTCGGATGTCCATAGTAAAAATGATTTTGGAGGAGCCGGGAGGAAAGGAGAAAGAGTTGAAAAGCCGGAGAGCATGGTTGGTATCGTGGATGTGGGAGGGAAGAGATGCCACTAGGGGGGCAAGGACACGGTCGAGGTATTTAGAGATGAGCTCCGTGGGGCAGTTACAGGCGGAGACGATGGGGCGGCCAGGGTTGTTGGGTTTGTGGATTTTGGGGAGGAAGTAAATGGTGGGGGTACGTGGGGTTCGCACAATTAGGTTGGATGCGGTGCGGGGGAGACGGGAGGACGAGATGAGGTCTTGGACGGTAGAGGATACCGTCTGTTGGTAGCTACGTGTGGGGTTAGAGGGCAGAGGGGAATAGAAGGAGGTGTCATTGAGTTGGCGGAAAGCCTCGGCCCTATAGAGGTCCGCGCGCCACACCACTACAGCTCCACCCTTGTCAGCCGGTTTGATGATAATGTCAGCGCGCCGTTGGAGGGAACGAAGAGCCAAGAGCTCAGCCGGGGAGATGTTGAGGCGGCGTTGGCGCCTGGAGAAGTTGAACCGCTCCAATGCACGCTCACAAGCGCCCGCGAAAAGATCCACTGGTAGGATCTGGCCAGGGGCAGGCGTCCACGGGGATGGTCGGCGGCCCAGGCCAGTGAAGCAGTCGTCTTCTTCGTGGGGTGTGGGTGGCGAGTCGTGGTAATGCGCACCCAACCGGACACGGCGCACAAAGCTGTGGACATCAACTCGCGTCTGGAATTCCTTACAGGATGGAGTGAGGGGGATGAAACGCAGACCCCTACCAAGGACGGAGCGTTCAGCCGCAGAGAGGGGAAGATCGGGGGGAATGGTAACAACAGACGGAAGTGGAGAAGGGGTGGGTGGAATAGAAGTAGGAGGGGTGGTAGGTCTCGTGGAGGTCTGAGGGGGAGGGATTGGGGAGGTGTGTGGGGGGTGGTTGGGTGGGGCTGTAGGGTTAGGTGTAGGTGGATGGAGCCTAACGGGAGGGGAGAAGGGGTTGTAGGGAGGGGCAGTGGGGTTAGGTGTGGGTGGATGGAGCCTATCGGGAGGGGAGAAGGGTGGTGGAGGAGTTGGGGTAGTGGCGTCGGGTAGGGTGGAATGGAAGAGTGATTGGAGTTTACGAAGTTTGGTATCAGAAAGAAATTGATGGAAGAGTTGATTCAAATGGATAATGAAGCGTAGCGTGTTTGGAGCATAGAGAGGCGGCAGAGAGGAGAAGAAGGTGGAGAAAGCAGGAGGAAGAAGGCGGTTGATGGCATGTAGTTTGGAGAGATTGGAGCGAATGGTGGCCCGCATAAGGCGGTAAGATGTGGTGCGGAGTATGGGTAAGATGGAAGAATCCGAGTGGAGAGCAGGGTGGAAGTGGAGGCGGAAACCTTTAGGGATGAGTCGGTGATGTAGGCAGCGGCTTAGGAAAGAGACATGGCTAGAGAAGCGGGTTTTTTTAAAAAGAAGTAGAGAGAGATTAACGGACGGCTGAAGGCCATATACAGGAAGAGAACGTAGATGATCCTTCAAACGGTGATGGAGGGTGAGGAGGTAGGACCTAGGATCCGGCATGATGGGATAGCGGAAAAAAAACGTTCGAAAAAACAAAAAAAAACAAAAAACAAAAATTATCGTATGAAAAAAATAGAAAAAAAGGGGAAAAAACAAAAAAATAATAATCGTATGAAAAAACTAGATAAGTAAGCGATAGGGGCAGAAAAGACGGGGCAAACGGAAAAGGGAAAGAAAGAAGGGAAGCAGAGAGAGGGGGAGGCAGAAAAAGGGGGGTGCAGGCAGCGGAAACGGAGTATGGACATCCAGAGAGGGAAGAAAGACGGAAAGGAGAACAAAAATTCAGGAAAATGTGGGAAGCATGAAATGAATGTAAAAAAAGTGGTAACATAAGAGAAAATAAAAATACAACAAACGGGACAGTTTATGCGAACAAGTTCAAGGTTGAAAGTTCAAGGTGAGAAATGTGTAGACGTCGTGGTATATTTTTTAAGGATTTCACATCAATGCAAAGTCACTTTGATCCGCGAAAGAGAGGTGCAGCCAATGGTAAGTATCCAAGAGGTAAAGAAAATCCAAGGTAGAGGTAAGTGTTGATAGTGGTATTGGTAGAATATAGGATGAAAGTGAGACCACGTGAGCGCATAATATATAACGGGAAGCTTTATGAAAATAAACAAAAGACGAAGGCAGGTGGAAAACAAACGAACAATTGTATTAGTATGGCGCTCAGGAAATATAAATAAAACAAGTCTTTAACGTTTCGAGCCTACGCTCTTCAACAGAAAGATACACAGAGAGAGAAAAACACAGAAAGAAGGAGAGAAAAAAAATGCGTGCAGTAGCTAACGAATCAACATGGCGATCTGATTTCGGCCAGAGGTCAAAGATCAAACATGAGACGCGAGAGCGAAATAAGGGGAGATAATAGGGTTGATAATAGGGTTGAGGGACCAGCTAAAAGTGCGTGGGAGGGGTCTGGATGTGTGTATGTATAGGGTTGGTGTATGTATTAGTATGTATAAGGGTGTGTGTGTGTGTGTGTGTGTGTGTGTGTATGAGAGAGTATTAGTGCGTAAGATTGGTCTGGACGTGCGTATGTATGGGGTTGGTGTATGTATTAGTATGTATTAGTATGTATTAGTACGTATTGGTATGTATAGGTATGTGTGTGTGAGAGAGTATAAGTGCGTATGCGGGGTCTGGACGTGTGTATGTATAGGGTTGGTGTAAGTATTAGTATGTACTAGTATGTATTAGTACGTATTAGTATGTATGTATGTATATATATATATATATATGTATATATATGTGTACTTACATACACCCACACCCATACACACATATATATATATATATATATATATATATATATATATATGTATATATATATATATATTATTAATTCCTTACATTACAAAACTGATGAACTAAATGGAGTAGACATTAGACTCACAGCCAATGAAATAGCTGTTAAATTACATCGATTAATTTAACTTGATCTATTTATGCGAGTGTGTGTGTGCGTGTGCGTGTGTTCGTGTGCGTGTGTGTGTGTCTGTGTATGTGTGTCTATGTGTGTGTGTGTTTGCGTGTGTATGTGTGTGTGTGTGTGTGTGTGTGTGTGTGTGTGTGTGTTACATGTTTGCTCATATTTTTCAGGTGAAACTGGTGATTTATAAAAACCAAACGGCTATGGTATCTATGATTTTTGATGGACGAAATTCAACCCTTAAAAGCTGGTTTTCTTATGCAACCTTGAAAAGTTCTCCATGGAATGACCTATCTTCAGCCAACCCAGAGTTTTTCACGATGGAAGGAATGGAGTAAGTTCTAAATATACTTTTCTTTTTCTCTTTGTAGAAACGTAATATACCAAAAGCACTTTACGCACGCTACTAATATATATATATATATATATATATCTGTTTCTTAACACTATATATTTATTCACGATATTTTCTTGAAGCCACCAAAGCATTTCCAGGCTTTCACTATAATATCTTCATTGAATATGATATACAGAGTACAAATTTGAACTAAATCTTCTTCCCTCACTAATAATGAAATATAACATATCCAACCTGTCGGCTGATTTCTTAATTATAATTTTCCTGTATTATTAGAGACTAAATTTGATTTGGTATGCGGTTGCTGGTGGTTACTTACTGCTGATGACATTCAAAGTAGTAGAGATACATATTTAGCAATTCCATCGCAGCTGCTAGATGCTATTTGTCTATTACTGGGGCATTTCTGTAATTGTTAACACTGCACCTCTATATGAGATGCTTTCTGGATACTAATAACGAAGTTTTCCGTTTTCAACAGTGTATCCACATTAAGCGACCTGTTTTAAAGTGGGGAAACACGAAAATATACATTCACCCTAAAATGTATGCTATAACTAGTTTTACTTGCGCGTGTTCGTTTTTAAATATTCTTTATTCCATTATATTATTTCTCTTAATTACCAGAATCCATTGCACGCTTATTTTCCTAATTTGTTTAACAAGGGAAAATGTTATGGTTGTTATATTTGTGGCACTTTTTCTTACAAATTTTAACTGAAGTCTACTTCGTGTGTAATTTGTTATTAGATTGCGTCAAAAATTTGTCCTACGAAGAAAGGCTGAGGACGCTCGACCTTTATTCTCTTGAAAAACGCCGCCGCCGTGGTGATCTCATTCTCGCCCACAACATCATAAGCGGAAAGTGTAACCTCTCGAAAGAGCTGTTCGTCACTCCTGCTCCAGAGCGTCGGCTGCGGGGTCATTCCGAAAAGCTCTACCTGCGACGATTTCATCTCAATCGAAGGAGAGGAGCTTTCTCCGTCCGGGTTGCGGATCCGTGGAACAACTGCCAGACGAGATGGTGAAGATGCCGACGACCGCTTTGTTCAAAGCCTCCCTTGACCTCAAGTGGCCTGAACTCTTTACATGAACACCACCCTGTACTTAACTCCATGTCCCCCTACATGGCCTTGCTATTTGCTTTTGAGCCAAATTAACAAACTAACTAACTAACTAACTAGTGTATTTCGGGGGGCGGGGTACGTGTGTGTGTATGTGTGTGTGTTTGTGTATGTATGTGTGTACACGCAACTATAGTGTAAGATCGACTCCTCGTTGTGAATTTACATTGAGTCTGATTAAAGAAATCTACAGACGGCTGTTGTAACTATCACTGCAGATTTTAACAGAATGGTATAGACGTCTATAAAGACGGTGAGCTGGCAGAGTGGTTAGCACGCTGGGCGAAATGCGTAGCCGTATTTCGTCTGCCGTTACGTTCTGAGTTCAAATTCCGCCGAGGTCAACTTTGCCTTTCATCCTTTCGGGGTCGATTAAATAAGTACCAGTTAGGCACTGGACTCGATGTAATCGACTTAATCCGTTTGTCTGTCCTTGTTTGTCACCTCGGTGTTTAGCCCCTTGTGGGTAGTAAAGAAATAGGTATTTCTGAGTTCAAATTCTGCCGAGGTCAACTTTGCCTTTCATCCTTTCGGGGTCGATTAAATAAGTACCAGTTAGGCACTGGACTCGATGTAATCGACTTAATCTGTTTGTCTGTCCTTGTTTGTCACCTCGGTGTTTAGCCCCTTGTGGGTAGTAAAGAAATAGGTATTTCTGAGTTCAAATTCTGCCGAGGTCGACTTTGCTTTTCATCCTTTCGGGGTCGATTAAATAAGTACCAGTTAGGCACTGGACTCGATGTAATCGACTTAATCCGTTTGTCCGTCCTTGTTTGTCACCTCGGTGTTTAGCCCCTTGTGGGTAGTAAAGAAATAGGTATTTCTGAGTTCAAATTCTGCCGAGGTCAACTTTGCCTTTCATCCTTTCGGGGTCGATTAAATAAGTACCAGTTAGGCACTGGACTCGATGTAATCGACTTAATCCGTTTGTCCGTCCTTGTTTGTCACCTCGGTGTTTAGCCCCTTGTGGGTAGTAAAGAAATAGGTATTTCTGAGTTCAAATTCTGCCGAGGTCGACTTTGGTTTTCATCCTTTTGGGCCGATAAATTAAGTACCAGCTACGCACTGGGGTCGATATAATCGACTTAATCCATTTATCTGTCCTTGTTTGTCCCCTCGGTGTTTAGCCCCTTGTGAGTAGTAAAGAAATAGATATAGACGTCTATATATCATACATAAGGTATACACACTCTTGACTGGCCAGTTACTGCAATATTTGGTACGGCAATATTTTCTCATTGTGAAACCCAAACAAGTTTTTTTTTTTCAAATCTGCAGGAATCATCGTCGATTCTATATAACGGACCACGGTGGCTGTAAAAGAGAGGCTGGCTGGTTGGCCGTTATTGAAAGTTCAATTTACTGTGATTATGATAACTTAGACTACTTCCCTGCAATCCGTTATTCCAATACAGAATCAAAAGTTACATGGAGCAACGGTAAGTGACGATTTTATTTTCTGTGTGCGTATCTCTCTCTCTCTCTCTCTCTCTGTGCCTCTCTCTCTCTGTGCCTCTCTCTCACTCCCTCTCTCTCTCATTCCCTCTCTCTCTCTCATTCCCTCTCTCTCTCCCTCTATCTCTCTCTCTTTCCCTCTCTCTTAATGTGAGTAGTAATTGCAGAAGTTATTTCTGTACTTATTGTTCGGCAGCCAATCAGCCTCGATTCAACTGATTTTAATCTTGGCCTTCCTGTATGTGTCCAATTTGGCTTCTGTTTCTAGTAATACGAGCGACCGTGTATGAAGACTTTCCACGATTTATTTCAATTCCTTTGGTTATTGATGTTGTTATTGTTACTTGCAGGTTTTGCATTAGCAGACTCCATGGCCATATTCATCAGACTGAGGCAGCAGGAATTTCCCAGCCCATGATATCCATTGACACTATTATTGTTGTTGTTGTTCACGTTCACCCAATCTAGCTGACCACCACTAGTGATGCACACACGCCATGTATTATCTGTTAATAAAGAATCCATACAAATATTCTGTCCAACATCGGTCTTTTGAGTTGTGATCCATTTTTTCTCTCTTACCAGAAACAGAGCTGTTATTGTTCTTCTAGTTCACGTCTGACTAGGTATATATGTGTGTATGTGCATGTGTATGCGTGTATGCGCGTTTGTGCGTGCGTGTCTGTGTGTGTATATATACATATTGGCGTAAAAGTTGAAAAATTAGAATGAGTTCTCAACATCGCATTGGTGAATAAAATTTCTTTATTTGTATTAAGGCTACCAATGGTTTTATGTGACGAAAATATTTTAATATCAAAACAATTTTTCAAGGTGATGGAATGAAGGAATAGCGTTCTTCTCCATTTTGTGATTTAAACCTTAAGTTTAAATTAGCAAAAAAAAATTACTGGATGATTCCAGATCCCGAATTTCTGGCTCTGCATAATAAATGCTCTGCCTTCATCAGATGAATATACTCAGTTAGCACATAAATACACACACACACACACACACACACACACACACACACACATACACACACACACACACATATATATATATATATATATATATATATATATATATATATATATATACGAACGTATATATTCATATATATGCACATATGAACACGACCAGTCGAGTTTATTTTGTCTCTTTGTCTTCTCTCCTGGTGATGTATGAACATTTAATGTGGTTTTAGAGTCAAGTTTTGGCTACTATTTCCAGCGTGGTGGTATCTCTTAGATACCCTAACTTACAATTTTAATAATAATTATTACCTTTGAAGGTTTTTATTCCCATGCTGGCCACCTGATAAGATCGGTATTTAATTAACGATCTTATCCTTATTTATATAAATTTATGTATATATATGTATGCATGTATGTTTGTACTTTATCAATAAAATTGCAATGACATCACAGAACTGTAACCTAGAGTTTCACATTCCCGTTCATCGGACAGGTTTTGATTGAGAATGGAACAAAAATAAAGTTATATTTATATTCATAAATGTACAATTTCGTTGATAGATACACATTTGAAAATGGTTTCGTTTTATTGGTCCTTTTCAACTGTTTTTTGAATAACCAGTTATATGAAATTAAAAATTATGATTTAAAATCATATAATTATAAAAATCGAAGAAAACCATAAATCAAATCATTAGTTTCAGTAGAAGGAAAAAACCCTGTATGTTCGGGGTAAATTAATTAATTGTAAAAAGTTGTAAATGTATATAAATTA
>NW_021835987.1:45000-70000 GCF_006345805.1 Octopus sinensis | reverse complement strand
TGATCTGAGTGGATGGTACTGTGGTTTTTGTTAATTTTCGGACAAGTCTAAGTCTGAAGGTGAAACAGATTAGAGAACAAAGGACAGACAGCAGTGGTCAGATCTGGCATTTATGAAAAGTCCTGATATCTGTAGACTCTAGTGTGGTTAATAGAAGAAAGTACTTAGAATAGAAGACAGGAAGGAGAGCAGAGAGCAGTTGTGCCCTTAATGAACAGTCTTGACAAGAAGTCCTCACATAACCACCTAAAGTGTAGGGGCGGCCCTGCACCTCAGTGAAAGTAAGTGTTTTTTCTTATCGCATTCTGCTTTATTTGCGCACAAATGTATTATGATTAGGAGGTGAGTGTGTCTGTAAGCGCGCATTGAGAAGTGAGAAAAAGTTTGTGACCGTGTTTAATCACCAGATCAATTCTGATCCAACAGAGTTATGATCTAAAGTATTCCAAATGTGACCATCTCATCTTTTGTTAAGTCATAATGTATTTATGGTTACATCATCCAGTTTGATTCTGTTGCAGTTGTTTAGTAACACGTCATCCCCAATCGAGGTAGCACATTCACGGATACAAAATACGTGCAAACATATAAAAACAATAAATTAAATACAGAGATAAGATTGACAATCAATTTATTTATTTATTTATATTATAACAATATATTAAGAATATAATATAGCAAATCTTAAAAAAACCCCAAAAAAGCAACAATTTTTCGTCATAATAACGGACAAATAATTAGATAAGTATAATCTACAGCTATCGAAATATATTTCTATATATCTCAAATAATATTAATCCATACTATTTTATAATAACATACAACAATAATATATATATCCATATAATTAATTATCAGAGTCTTACTTAATTTAGAAACTGTAATGAAACGTAACGTGTAAAATAATATAAATGATTATTATATCATTAATACTATAACTCTTGTATTTATTAAATTTATTGATATAAAAAAAACCGATTGTTTAAAGTAACGAATAAAAATGTTCATTATTGTTTATGGGAGGGAGAATTTCGTAACAAATAAACTTTGAGCTACAAACACTATATGATTAGGTGTATAACTAAAATACTCCATAATGTATAGGTTGTATAGTTTGCATATATATAAACAATGGATATCAAAATATTACTATTTTTTTTTAGATGTAACCACATTTGAAATTAATTGAATAAGGATTATTATTTGTATATTATGGGACGGGAGGAACTCAGTAAATAAACCTTAAGTAACATATACAAATCAAGTCTCAGCTTGGGTGGCTCAATAAATATGTTGATATTTTTAATTAAAGGCGTACTGAATTATAAACCAATTTATAGCTACATTCTTTCATAAGAGCGCATAACATGGATTGAATAAGACATATATATTATTATTAGCGTGATGGGATAGGATAATATAGAATGCATTTATTATTTTCGTTATGAGATTTATTTCGAAAACTTAAAAAACTATTTATATATTTATTGGCTAAACTGGCAATATGACCATTCCGGAATATAACAATATTTATATATTATTGTCCTTATTAGTATTATAATAATTGTCCCCAATTTATTAATAAAAAAATAATATATTTAGACATACAGTCATTTAGTACAATGAAGACATATTTATTGCTTGAAATTTGCATTATATATACAGTGGGGGGAAATAAATATTCGTACATGTCAAAATTCTTTATTTAATTTTTAAGAACATACATGGGACTTACCAATACTATAGTTGCATACATGCATAAACTAAGAATCTTCAATAAACTAAATAAATTATAGGCCCTTATTTCTATACCACTGGGAAAGTGTGTCCGTGTTTTGGATAGTCCTATACGCAAATGCTACTACTTTCCACTTTTGTCCCACTTGTCAATTTTTCCTATGCTATTCAGTTTTTATGTTCTTCTCCGATGTGTTGTCCGGGTTTATCCCTTTAGTACAGAGGTTTCAATTTAACACAGGCCTGGGCAGTGTGGTATGGCGGACAGATTGTTGCCATGCAATGATGTCCCTGCTCCATGCGTCATTGATGGACCCAAAAGGAACAACAACAAGCTTTGCAATTCCCTATCGGCCTCGTCGAGGAGTTGCGAGAGTGAGCTGGTACACAGCATGGAACTGCCTCAGTGTTTCATGCCCGATTTTCCCTCAGTGTTTAAGACCCAAACAACTTCCCATGTTTAGTATTGTTGCAGGTGTCGGAGGTGGGAAATTAGAGTCTCATTTCTCCTAAATAGGTTGCCCTGCCCCCAACACCACCATTCGGCTTTAATGAGCCGAATCTTATTATCTAAGGTTTTGGCTGTTTTCATACCAGTTAGGTGGAGGTTTTGTTAATATAATTTGATAATCCACCACATTTTTAAATATCTTACTTTTTTGTTAAATTAATATATATATAATATAATATCCACGTTTTATATATTGCTGTTGGCAGTTTATATTTTAAAGTAAAAAGGACTTTTAATTTCAGGATTTATATGTCAAAGTCATAATGTAGCTAATAAAGAAGGTTTTAATGGACTACTATAATTTATATTATTTATTTATCGGATAATTGAGAAATAAATTTTGTAGTAAAGTGGACTTAATTGAAACTAGTTATTAGTATGGTAGTTGAATATGGTTTTGTAAAGTGTACATATCGCCCGTCACTCTTGTTTAAATAAGATAAGTCGTAACATAAGAAGTAATGGAAATTGTTTCTGGGACAGTATATGTACAAAAATTAACATAATTGTAATGTGTCTCACTTACGTTGAGAGGATAATTTTATTTAAATTATTCTTGATTTAGATTAAATTTTATGTTTTGAGATTTATTTTTGAGTAAAAGCATTGATAAAAGTTTTCGATTGTAAAGTAATGGGTATAAAAATATTTGTTTGTATGTACTGTAAAGGATGAAGATTATATGGTTTAGTTATAATAAAATTTGAATCTTGTACCTTTTGCATAATGGTTTAATAATATTATTTAATGAATATGATTTTCTCGAAATATGAAGATTTATTTGCTTTAGTATTAATTTATATGTAGTTAACGTGATAAAGTTATTATTTTAAGAGTAAATGGTAGTGAAATGCTATTCGATTTATATGATAGCTAGTTTATTTATTTTTACATTTTAGTGTTAGCTAAAAGTTAGTTATGGATTAGTAGTTTTTTAGTTTAAGAGTTGGAGGATAAGCTTCATATATTATTGTGAGAATATGGATTAGGGTAAAATGATTGATTAAAGTTGAATTAATATTTTTTCTTTATTATTATTTTTAATGTTGTTTTATGTTATAAAACTTTCTTTATAGTAATTGAATAAATATCTTTTAATTATAAAAAGTGAAATATAATATTGAAATGAGTATTGTTAGGTAGTATATATATATTATTAGTTTTATTTTATAGTATTTAAATTTAAGGTTAGTCGTGTAAATATAAGTTTTTATTAGTAAAGTAAATTAAAGGAATTTGGCAAGAATAAATTTTGCCTGTTTATCAAAAACATGTCTCTTTGAGTTTTTTTAATGAAGAGTTGGGCCTGCTCGGTGATTAATATTTAACAGCTGCGGTATTAAAACTGTACTAAGGTAGCATAATAATTTGCCTTATAAATTGGGGCTAGAATGAATGGTTTGACGAGAATTTAACTGTCTCTATTTTATTTATTTGAAATTAATTTTTATAGTGAAAAAGATTTATTTAAAGGGACGAAAAGACCTATTGAGCTTTTAGTATATTTAATATATATATATATATATATATAATATATATATATATAATATATAATATGTAGAGTTTATTTATAAATATTTTGGTTGGGGTGATCAGGAATAAAGAGTATTTGGGTATTATTATAACTTCCTTAATTTTAAATTTAGTTGAAGAATAAACCAAGTTTTTTGCTTAGAAGATAAGTTACCATAGGGATAACAGCGTAATTTTTTTTGAGAGTTCATATTGAAAAAAGAGATTGCGACCTCGATGTTGGATTAAAATTGACCTTAAGGTGTAGAGGCTTTATTAGGTAAATCTGTTCGATTTTTAAAATTTTACATGATCTGAGTTCAAACCGGTGAAAACCAGGTTGGTTTTTATCTTTTAAATTATTTTTTTATTTGATTTAGTACGAAAGGATTGATTATGATTAATTGTTTTTAATTAATTTTATAAATATTGGATAAAGTTGGCAGAAATATGTGAATAATTTAGGATTATTTTATAAAAGTATAACTTTTACTTTATATTAAGATGGCAGATTAGTGTGTAGGATTTAAGATCCTATTATGGAAATTTTTATTATTTTCTCTTAATAATGTTTGTTGAATTGGTTTCGTATGTGGTTGCATGTATTTCTGCATTATTGGCGGTTGCTTTTTTTACATTATTGGAGCGAAAAGGATTAAGATATTTTCAGTTACGTAAAGGTCCTAATAAGGTGGGGTTAATGGGTTTACTTCAACCTTTGTCAGATGCAATTAAATTATTTAGAAAAGAGTATATTAAGCCTACCTTAGTTAATTATTTTCCTTTTTTAGTTTGTCCATTTTTAAGTTTGTTTTTTGCTTTATTTTTGTGGTTATTTGTGGTTATTATAATGGTTATTTTTTTTGGTTGGGATGGGTGGGATAAGGATGATGATGTTTTTGTGTATTTCTAGAATTGGTGTTTATTGTGTTATGGGGCTGGTTGATTTTCTAATTCTAAGTATGCTTTGTTAGGGTCTGTGCGTGCAGTTGCTCAAAGAATTTCTTATGAGGTTAGGATATCTTTAATTTTAATGAGTTGTTTGTTGTTGGTGGGAAGTATTAGTTTAGTAAATTTATTAAAATATCAGTATATTTGTTGAATTTTTTTTGTTAATTTTTTTATATTTATAATGTGGGTTGTGTCGATAATTGCGGAGACTCATCGAGCTCCTTTTGATTTTGCTGAAGGGGAGTCAGAGTTAGTTTCAGGTTTTAATGTTGAGTATGGAGGAGTAGGATTTGCTTTGCTATTTATAGCTGAGTATAGTAATATTTTATTTATGAGGTTTTTATGTGGAGTGTTATTTTTTGGAGGAGGATTTTTAAGCGTTTCTATTGGGTTTTCTATATCATTAGTTGAGATTTTTATTTATTTCGGTTCGTGCGAGTTATCTTCGATATCGTTATGATTTATTAATGTATTTAATTTGGAAGAGGTATTTACCATGTGTATTAATAATTTTAATCTTTGTTGGAGTGTTTAGTAAAATAATGTTTTATTTATAAATCCAAAAAATAGTTTAATTAAAATAATAACATTGGAAGTTATAGATTAAAATGATATTTTATTTTTTGATATGGTATTGATAATATATTTTTCGTTAGGGTTTTCTATTGTTAGTTTATTAATTATTTTAATTCAACCGTTGAGATTAGGATTTATAATTATATTAGTTAGGATTTTTATGAGGATTTTGATTTCTTTTTTTATTTATTCTTGATATGGTTATATATTATTTTTGGTGTATGTAGGTGGTTTATTAGTAATATTTGGTTTATTAGTAATATTTGGTTTATTAGTAATATTTGGTTTATTAGTAATATTTGGTTTATTAGTAATATTTGGTTTATTAGTAATATTTGGTTTATTAGTAATATTTGGTTTATTAGTAATATTTATATATATTATTAGGCTTATTTCCAATTTAACTTTTTTTCTAAGGGATTAATTATATATATATTAGTTGGGTTTTTGGTTTTTTTTTTTTTTGATATGATTATTTAGACGTAAGTATGATAGATATGAAGATAATGGAGATTAAATTTGTTAATAAGAAGATTTAATTTTTTTTGTTATGTGTTTTTAGGTGTATTATTGTTATTAGTTTTGGTGAGAGTTGTTAAAATTTGTTATTATTGTGAGGGGCCGTTACGAGTATTTAAATATAAATATGCTTAGTTCATTACGAAAAACTCATCCTGTTTTGCAGATTGTAAATAGAGCATTAGTTGATTTACCATCACCTGTTAATTTGTTTATTTGGTGAAATTTTGGTTCTTTATTAGGTTTGTGTTTCATTTTTTTTTCCTTAAAGCACTCCGTCGGTTACGACGACGAGGGTTCCGGTTGATCCGATCAACGGAACAGCCTGCTCGTGAAATTAACGTGTAAGTGGCTGAGCACTCCACAGACACGTGTACCCTTAACGAAGTTCTCGGGGATATTCAGCGCGACACAGAGAGTGACAAGGCCGGCCCTTGGAAATACAGGTACAACAGAAACAGGAAGTAAGAGTGAGAGAAAGTTGTGATGAAAGAGTACAGCAGGGATCACCACCATCCCCTGCCGGAGCCTCGTGGAGCTTTAGGTGTTTTCGCTCAATAAACACTCACAACTCCCGGTCTGGGAATCGAAACCGCGATCCTACGACCGCGAGTCCGCTGCCCTAACCACTGGGCCATTGCGCCTCTGCCTTGTGTTTGATTATTCAGTTAATAAGAGGTATTTTTTTTTGCGATACATTATACATCATGTATTGAGTATTCTTTTGATTCTGTTATTCATATTATACGAGATGTTAATTATGGGTGGGTATTCCGTTATATTCATGCTAATTTTTTTTTTTACTTGTTTCAGTCATGTGACTGTGGCCATGCTGGAGCACCGCCTTTAGTCGAGGAAATCGACCCCAGGACTTATTCTTTGTAAGCCTAGTACTTATTCTATCGGTCTGTTTTGCCGAACCGCTAAGTCACAGGGACGTAAACACATCAGCATCGGTTGTCAAGCGATGTTGGGGGGACAAACATATACACATACATATATATATATATATTTATATATATATACATATATACGACGGGCGTCTTTCAGTTTCCGTCTACCAAATACACTCACAAGGCTTTGGTTGGTCTGAGGCTATAGTAGAAGACGCTTGCCCAAGATGCCACGCAGTGGGACTGAACCCAGAACAATGTGGCTGGTAAGCAAGCTACTTACCACACAGCCACTCCTACACCTATGTAGCATCTTTTTTTTCTTGTATTTGTTTATATATGCATATTGGTCGTGGTTTATATTATGGTTCATACATAAGTATTTATACTTGAAATGTTGGGGTGATGTTATATATTTTGGTGATGTTAACTGGATTTGTAGGTTATGTTTTACCTTGAGGTCAGATATCATTTTGGGGGGCTACGGTAAATACTAATTTAGTTTCTGTTGTTCCTTATATTGGGGAGGTGTTGGTATACTGAATTTGAGGAGGATTTTCTACTTTGAGTCGGTTTTTTTGTTTTCATTTTTTATTTCCTCTTATTATTGTGGGATTGGTTATTTTACATTTTTTTATTTTTGCATGAAGGAGGTTCAAATAATCCGCTGGGATTAAATAGAGATTTAGATAAAATTCCTTTACATCATTATCATAGATATAAATATATTTTAGGGTTTCTTGTAATATTATTTGCATTAGTTGAGTTGAGTTTATTGTTTCCTAATATGTTGGGAGATGCTGAGAATTTTATTCCTGCAAATCCTTTAGTTACACCTATTCATATTAAGCCTGAATTATATTTTTTGTTTGCTTACGCTATTTTGCGCCCACTTCCTAATAAATTAGGGGAAGTGGTTAGTTTAAGGATATCTATTGTTGTGTTGATTGTTTGTCCGTTTTTAGATGTTAGAGGGAGTATAGGGTTATGTTATGATTTTTTAGGACAGTTTTGTTTTTGGTTTTTAATTTGTGTATTTTTTTATTTTAACATGGATTGGGGGTTGTCCTATAGAATAGCTGGGACCTTGAGTACTTCGTCTCCTTGTCAGATAAGACCTTGGAACAACACTGGTTAAGAGACGATTCTAAACTCTTTAAAACCCTGGAAATTTCCAATTAGGGCCCCATACTGAATTCAATTTTGAAGACTTCCCAACACCTATGTTTCTAAATTTTAATTTTTTTTTTCGTTTTCTTTTCCAAACATTCTTCCACTCACACACAAACACTCTCCATCTTCTAATTGTATCTCTCTCTTCTTTTTCAGGATAATTTTCTGTTACTCTTTCACGCTTTGCGACCCTTTCTATCTTTCTCTTACCCGTTGCCTCTTCATAAATTAAAATTCATCTTGTCCCCTTGCTGAATCTCCTCATAACTCTCCTCATCCCATTCGTTCTTTCTTTCACACCATTTCTTTCCCTTTCTGTCTCCCTCTAATAATCTCAAAGCCAAGAATGTCCCTGTTTCCCTTTACCCGTCCTGCTGCAATGGAAGTGCTGCTGTTAGCTCTTACAACAATCCTGGCTGTCACCTCAGATCAGGAATTTGATGAAGCTTACTACAATCGTTTGGGACCTGGTTATTCCTATGATTATATTGGGACACCTCCAACAGAACGATTCCACACCGTATCAAGTCTACTGGAATGTAGCGGCATCGCTCTACAGAGACAATCAGAATTCTTTACTACACAAAGTCAGCCGTGTTTTGTAAGAATTACTCATTACACCGAGATATAATGACAGTCGTCCATCACGAATGACCCAACGAGATTTCCTTCTATAGATGTAAGTGAATCTTCTTTATTATTCTGTTGACTTATTTTTACATTGTTCGGTCAGATCAAAGTACCAGTTGAACATCAGCGGTCGATGAAATCGACTTACCTACTCATCTACCCTCGAAATTGCTGGCCAAGATTTCGAAACCATATTGTTGCTGTTGCTGATATTATTGTTTCTATTGCTGTTAACCAGCATTTCAATTTTATTTGTCGTTCTTGTTCACTTAGTCTTTGTCGAGTTACAGCAAACATTCCCTTTTTAACCACATCTTCATTCTGCTGTTTTTCTTTCCGGATGTAACATTCCTTCAGCAATGCAATCCGTCTTTCTTCCTTTCCTCCTTCGTACTACAGTCGCTAGATGACGGCCGGACCTACCCTGCCGGGCGAGAGATCTTCACCGTTCACTATTCAAATCTCATTCTCACTATTGTTCAGATCATTTTCTATTTGGCATTTTCACTCATACAGAGTGTTGCGATAATGAGGTGATACAATCACCGTTATTTTTGTTGAGACATCATCCGTAAATTGGTTGCCCAGCCCCTGTCATATGCCAGCCTGGTATTTCAAGGTCACCTCTTGGGCTTTCAGGTACTACAACTTTACCTAGGCTTACATGAAAGAGATTATTGTTAAGAGTAACCTCATTATTCCCGCATCGAGTTTTCCCAAGTGGGTACAGTTTGAAACCAGAGCCACAAAATTCCAAGCCTTATGCTTTAATAGAAAGGAGCCTCGTTATCATCATCATCATCGTCGTCATCGTCATCGTCATCATTATTATTATTATTATTATTATTATTATTATTGAGTGAGAGAGCAGTGCATGCCATCAAAGTGACACTGGGGTAAAATATACGAAGCCCAATATACCCATCATGACTACCCGTCTGATAAAGGTACACCAGGCACATGCATCACAACCATATGTGCGCGACATGGTGATCTCATATCAAGATAAACAGCACATGACCTTGCAGGTGGGGCCCAGTTAGAATTTTCTTCAGATTGAGTAGCCCATCCCGCTCAAACGGTCCCTGAATAAGGGTTGTTTAAGGATGTTGAAAGAACCACCCATGTTTCCAGAGGTGAACTATTCAAACCCCAAAGAATCCCTCTCAACACATGGCTATGATGCTCCCCCACTACTTCTGTTCGTGATCAGAGATGCACATATTGTCAGCCACGAAGGGACATGCTCAACTGGTTAAGGTCAAACAACTGACAAGCAAATCTGTGGTATTGAGCAGAATATTTGCTGTAGCCCATCTTTTATACCAAGACAAAACAATGTACATGATAACACTTCCAATCAGTTAAGATCAGAAGCCATGCCACTGCCTGGTACTGCATCTATTATTATTATTATTATTATTATTATTGTTATTATTATTATTGTTATTATTGTTATTATTATTATTATTATTATTTTATTATTATTATTATTATTATTATTGTTATTATTATTATTGTTGGCATTATTGAGTGAGAGAGCAGTGCATGCCATCAAAGTGACACTGGGGTAAAATGTACAAAGCCCAGTATACCCTATCATGACTACCCGTCTGATAAGGGTACAACAGGCACATACATCACAAACATATATGCGTGGCATGGTGACCTCATATCAATATAAACAACGCACGACCTTGCAGATAGGGTCCAGTTAGAATTTTCTTCAGGTTGATTAGCCCATCCTGCTCAAAAGTTCCATGAATAATGTTTGTTTAAGAATGATGAACAGAACTCGCATGTTTTCAGAGGCGAATTATTCAAACCCCAAAGAATTGCTTTCAAAACATGGCTATGATGTTCCCCACTACATCTGCTCGTGATCAGATTTGCATATATCGCAGCCCACTAAGGGACATGCTCAACCTGTTATGGTCAAGCAACTGGCAAGCAAATCTGTGGCATGGAGCAGAATATGGGCTGTAGATCATCTTTTATACCAAGACAAAACAATGTACAGGTCATGCTTCAAGAACCCTGCAAAGAATTCTTGCAGTTCCAAGCAATGCTGAGTTTTGTAGGCGTTCTACCTTCACACTTTCACCGATCATTTTCAGTCATGTTGATACATCCAAGTGCACCAATTACTATTTTCATCAAGTCTACTCTCTTCATTGACCACAACCTTCGTGTTTGCCACTTTAAGTCGTCATAGGTGCTTGCTCTTTCTTCTTCTTTCGCATTGATCCTGTTGTCCCTGGGGCATGCTATGTCGATTATGATACATATACTTTCTTTTTAATTCACCACAACATTGCCCACTCTCCGATGTCTGGTCAGGTGATCGCCACGGCCCCTGAATATATCACAGAATTAATGGTGAACTTTTTTGGTTATTCTGAAATCTTTATCCCCAAAACCTGAAAGTGTAGCCTGTGTTGTGTCTGTATCGAAAGATAGTCGCTCATCTGCTACTCATTGAAGAAAACTGAAGGAAGCTGCAATACAATGATTATTTAACGCACTTTATTATATATACTTTATATACTTTATACACCAATTCATAGACTTAACACACAGCACTCTCCTTCCTTCTCTCTCATTCTTAGCCTTATCCTCTTTTTCTTTCTACTCTTTTTTTTTCACTGTTCGCCTTTACCCTCAACACAATACATGAATGCGTTAGAGATCGGCTAAAAACGTGTTAAAAAAGTAACACGTTTCACTCACCACCACTCTCCCTCTTCCCAACCTTCCCCTCCTTCCACTTTCAGCTAATCATGTGAAAGAGTTACGAATGAGCTTAGGAAAAGAGAAACAAGCAGAATTTGTGTAAGAGTATTATCATTATTATTATTATTATTATTATTATTATCATTATTATTACTTTTTTTTCTTCTTTCAAATTTGCTTCCATTTCTTGCCGAGTGTCTTCCCGACTCCTAGGGCAAAGAAACCCATAGTATACATTGGTAGGCCATTAAACCAAACTCAATAGTTCGTTCATTTTTTTTTTTTAAGTTATATTAAAATACATGAGCAGCAACAGTTCTCACATCGACAATGCTCTTCTCAATACGTGTGATGTACCAGTTAAGACAATCTTTTGCACTTCTTGCAGGGATGTTAAGCTAGGGATCATTCTCATATAATTTTCGGTTCCCTTCTTGATCATTCCTAGTGCTCCTACGATCACTGATATTGTAACCGCCTTGAGATGCCACATTTTCTCAATTTCAATGAGTAGGTCTTTATATTTTCTGAGCTTGTCAAACTCTTTCGCTGAGATATTATGATCACAGGGGATGCTCATGTCGATCAATAAGCAAACTTTATTGTTTTGGTCTTTCACAACAATATCTGGTTTATTGGCCTTGATGGTTCGGTCTGTATGTACTGGAAAGTCCCACAGAATCGTTACATTTTCTCCTTCAGTTACAGCCTCAGGGTGGTGATTATACCACTTGTCGGCAGTTTTGATATTGTAATGCCGACTTATTAGCCAGTGGAGATATTGGCCAACTCTGTCATGTCTTAATTTATACTCCACTGGTGCTAAGACTTTACATCCAGAGATTAGGTGGTCCACTGTTTTAATCATGTCGTTGCAGAATCGGCATTTTGGGTCTGCTCCATTTTTCATCACATTGGCCTAGTAGTTCCGGGTTAATAGGCTTTGGTCTTGAGCAGCCAGGATGAAACCTTCGCTCTCTGCTTTTAGCCCTGAGCTCCGTAGCCACTGATGGGTTTGCTTCTGGTCAACATCAGCTCGTTTGCTGCGGGCCACATATTTGCCGTGCAGAGGTTTCTCCTTCCACCTATCAGCCAATTGCTCGTGCGCTTTTTTCGTTGCCATTATTTTCACCTTCTTTGCAACAATAGTTGCCGTACTTCCCTCGGGTTGTTCAGTTTGGGTATCCTGCACGAGATCAATAGCAAATTTTTTGCTTTCCTTTATGATAGAATGAAGCTTGTTTCGTCTCTCGTGATTTTCCACGAGCTTTAGCATCCAGTCATTCGATATTTCAAGATATTTGGCCAGTCCAATTGTGGTTGTTTTGTAAGCTAGTTCAAATTGGATCAGGCCTCAAACTCCTTGGGCTCTGGGAAGGTAAAGGCGATCTACGTCTGCCTTTGGGTGGTGCATGCTATTACAACTCAGCATCTTGCGTATTTTCCTGTCTATATTCTTTACTTCACTCATATACCAGTTCAACACCTTGTAGCTATAGGTAACAACTGGAACTGCTAAGGAATTTATAGCTAACACCTTGTTACGTGCATTTAGTTCAGATTTCAGGACTGCACGAACTCTCCTATAACATTCCTTCCTGATCTTCTCTTTCATGCTTGCATGCTGAATACCAGAGCCTTCATTTATCCCTAAATATTTGTATGTTTGTTCTTGATCAAGCTCTCTTATGACTGTGTCAACATCTAACACGACAGAATTTGTGGTCTTCACTTTCCCTTTCTGGAAAGTGGCCTTGGCACACTTCTCAAGCCCAAACTCCATCCCGATGTCATCGCTGAATGCTTTCACGGTGCGCAATAGGCCTTCAAGTTCATCATTGTCTTACCATAGAGTTTTAAGTCATCCATATAAAATAGATGGCTTATTTTTTTATTGGCAATTTTATACCCATACCCTGTTCTGTTTAGTTCACTTGTAAGGGGTATTAGGGCTATGCAGAATATTAGAGGTGAAAGTGAGTCACCTTGAAAAATTCCACAGTTGATGTTTATATTTTCTGAGGCAAGTACTCCATTAGAGTGGTATAATTGGAGATTCGTATTCCACAACGACATATTGTGCTTCAGGGAGTTTGAAATCACAGGGGAAATTTTGAAGATGTCCAGCGATCTCAAGATTCATGGATGCGGTATACTGTCGAAGGCCTTTTTATAGTCAATCCATGCGGCGCTGAGAATTCTGCGCTTGTTGTGACAGTTCTCGAGGATCATACGATTAATTAGCAGTTGATCTTTGCATCCATAAGAGCCTCGGCGGCACCCTTTTTGTTCGATAGGGAAAATATCGTTCTTCTCCATGAATGCATATGTTTTCTCCGCCAGGATAGATGTTAGGATATTATACGTGGTGGATAGACAGGTTATAGGCCGATAGTTTTTTGGAAGGTTGGTTTCGTTATTCTTTGGGAGTAGGTAAGTAATACCACTTGCTAACCATTCAGGTGTTTTCTTTGGGTCTCTCATAATTCCATTGAGCAGCTGAACTAGCTTACCATGTGCGCATGGGAGCGATGCGAGCCAGAAATTCGGCACCCTATCTTTACGGGGGATTTCCAATTATGGGCCTTCGTGAGTGCCTTTCTTAGGTCTGCTATTGTGATGTCTTCCCATGCTTGTTGTTGTAAATTTTGGTAGGATCCTTCAGTTTGTATAATCCAGTCTGCATTATGTTCTACGTTTCTTGTCACTCCAAATCCTTTTCCAAAAGTTTTGAACTTCTTCCATGGGAGGGGGGTCTTTAACGGTTATTTTCTCCTTCCCTATTTCTCTGTAGAATTGTTTGGCATTGGATGTGAACAGCTTATTTTGCTTGTAAAACTTGTTTCTCTTCTCAAATCTTCGTATTCTTTGGGCTTTTGCTTGGACTTTTTGTTTCAGCGTTTCTTTTATTGATATCAGTTCTCTTGGTGAGGATCCAAATTTTCTCTTCATCTTTCTTCCTGTTCTGGATCTTACATCATTTCCACATATTAGTTCATTTAATATTGATATTTCCCCTCTCATAAATTCAATCTCTTTTTCAATTTTACTTCTCCAGGTTTGATTTCTTCCCAGGTTTGGTTTTCTTTTTTTTTTCGGGGGCATACGGCTGGTTTCAATTGCCCTAGCAGAAGCGTAAATAATTTCATTTAACTCAGTAAAATCAGGTTTTAATTCTTGTATTATTTCATTTGTTACATAGTTGCCAATTTGGATTTTTTTTTTTTTTTGTTTGTATTTGAGAGTTTATGAAGTGGTTCTCTATCATTCATACTTGTATGTCTTACAACTTCAAGCGTATTCAGGATTTTCTGCCTCATTTCTGCCATAGACTCTCTGTGTTCTTCAGCTAATGCGAGATCTTCAGTTACTGTTGTTTTATCGTTTTCCTGGCTATCTTTAACAGGTACAATAGAATTTCTTGTATCTTCAGGCCTTTGCGTACTTTGGTCAGATGGCAGTCTTTCAATTAAGCCTCGTGGCGGGCTATACTGTTCATCTGATTCTTCATTTCCTATGTGTCTTATCTTTATGTCATTTTCCGTTGCGTGCTTGATCGCGCTTATTTCACTGTCTGTGAGTCTGTTATTTCTAAGGATATCCCTCCTCACATTTGCTAATTTGTTCTCGTCCAAATAGGGCCTACTGTCTTGATTCCGTGTTCTCCATATACTGTAAGAGTTTGCGGTGTGTCTCTCTTGAGATGGCCTACCTAATGCATAGTAATAAGCGTATATTACTTCTTTATACTCTTCTCGGGTCCATTTGTTCCGCTTACATTTTTCTTTCTGTGGTGGTTATGGTGGTGAACTTGGAGGGCTCGAGTTGGGGAATTTCCCGTTCAAGTGACCATCCGTATTCGGAGAAGAGTTTGTGCCAGTTGATGACTTTTCGATCCCAGGCTGGCTCTTCCCTGGGGGACGCGCTTCCAGATTAACCATAGGACAAGCGATTTGGTATACTGATTTAGTTTTCCTTTTAGTTTCCAAAAACATTTTGGTGCTACGATAATGTTATCATTTTTGAGCTTTGATTGGCTCGTGGGGAGACGGCAATCATTGCCGTTACAATTATAATCGTACCATTATAGCAGCCGTAGTCGGCTTATTATTGTTATTATCATCACCATTATTATCACTATCATCACTATCACCACCATTACCATCATCATCATCATCATCATCATCACCATCACCATCATCATCATCATCATCAATGATATTGTTTTATGTGTAGTCACAGCAGTATCTTATTATTGTTATTTTTGTTTTTTTATCATTATCACCATCACAGTAGTGTCTGTCTGTCTCGTTGGCTGGCTTGGTGCTTGGCTGGCTGACTGTCTTCAACGCCAGAGTTCTTGCTTATCAAATAATATTTTCATATTTGATTAACAATAGAGCCGAGGTGAGGTTTGTGCTGGTTGAACTCTTTGAGTGTGTGTGTGTGTGTGTGTGTGTGTGTGTGTGTAGATAGTGTGTGTGTGTGTAGATAGATAGATAGATTATCAGCACTATTACTATCATTATCATTATCATCACCATCATCACCATCACCATCAGTGATATATTTTTTTGTTTTAGGTGGGGTCCTATCGGTCAAAAAAAGTTCAAATGTTTACTACTATTAGCCTTAAGAAAAATTAAGGAAGAGCTGTTCTGTATTGTTTGTGAATAGAGAAGTTGTGTTCGACCAGAGAGAATCTTAGCATCATTATTAGCATCGTTTGTGTTATTGCAATAAAAAGTGTTTGTATATTTCGTGTAAGGTAATATTGTGGAGGTTGAAGTTGACTTTTCTAGAGATGTTTGTATGTCCAGTTAGAAGAACAGGTGTGTTTTTGCAATAAAAAGTATATGTTTACATTTATATTTGAATATTCAGGGAGGAAGGAAAGAAAAGTCAGATTTTCATAGAAAGTTTTAGGGTTTTGTAAGTCCACAAAAAGAAAAGCGTGATGTTTTTAGAGAGAAGAAAAAAAAGGGTGTTTACAGAGGCAGTTGTGGGTATTAAAGTTTTTAAAGCTGATCGGATGTATGTTTGAAAACTGTAGATATGTAAATTTGTAAATGTCTTAACTTATTTTGAAGAGAATTTTAAATACTCACGAGGTATTGTAGATGTTCCAGTCTTTGAGAGTTATTTTTCCCCGTTGCTAAACTGGGTCATATTAGTGTTTCTATGGCTTTCGGCTACTAAATTGTCAGAGCAGTGAGGAATATGTCCAGCCGCTGTCAAGGCTGGCGCTCCTATCTTATTATTATTATTATTATTATTATTATTATTATTATTATTATTATTATTATTATTATTATTCCATGTTTGACTTTTGCTTTATATTTGTACAAGTTGGCTCCAAGTCTCACCCAGAGACCTCAAGAGACAACAGGTTGGAAGTTCATGTTGTTGTTATGCCTAGTGGGCCATATATTTGTGGGGTGGGAATGTTGTACTAATGAATGTCTAAAAAAAAAGGTTTTTTTTTTGTTTTTTTTTGTTTTTTTAAACCGAAAATTATGTTTGTTTTAAACCTTGAGATTACATAGAGAGTATTTAGCGTAGGATATGAGCAGTTCCCATGAGCACTATCTTTTGAACTTCTGCCATTTTTGGGTTTCCTGGTATCTGAGTTAGGCAGCTATCAGCCCCTTTTGCTATCATTCCCAGGGCACCCATGACAACAGGTATTGTTTTAGTCTTCAGGTTCCACATTTTGCTGATTTCTATTTCAAGATCTTTATATTTGCTCAGTTTTTGGTAGGTCCTGACAGATACGTTTATATCGATTGGGACAGTCATATCAATGAGGAGGCATGTTCTTTGTTTGAAGTCTTTCAATATGATGTCTGGCCTATTTGCATCTATCTTTCTGTCAGTTTGAATGGTGAAGTTCCAGAGGAGTGAGATATGGTCATTTTCAAGCACTGGGGGTGGTTTGTGTTCCCACCAGTTTTTTTCATGGGGCAAATCCAGGTTTTTGCAGATTACCCAGTGAATATATTGTGCAGCTCTATCGTGTCTGTTGAGATACTCTGTAGGCGCTAGAAGACTGCACTTGGAGACCACATGGTCAATGGTTTCATTTTGTTGCTGGCATACACGACACGTTGGGCTGCTTCTGATATTTAATATGTTGGCCTGGTAGCTTCTTGTTGGTAGGCATTGATTTTGAGCTGCTATGATAAACCCCTCTGTTTCAGATTTTAAGCCAGAGGCCATTAGCCATTGATGGGTCAGGGCTTTGCCAACATCTGCATTTATTATTATTATTATTATTATTATTATTATCATTATTATTATTATTATTGTTGTTGTTGTTGTTGTTGTTATTGTTATTATTTCAGATAGCCGATGGATTAAAATATATGCCATATCTATGGGAGCTGGTTCAAAAGTCTTGCTTTCATATTGGAATTGGGGTAGCCCTTCAACCTGGAATGTAGACAAATGCAATGGTTCCTTCTGTCCGAACTTTTTCCGACATCCTATTCTTGATTTCTGGGCGCATCTACCAATTGATGAGGTATGTAAGCACGCACACACATACACACACATACACACACACACACACACACACACACACACACTCACACATACACACACTCACATACACACACAAACAAACTCACTCACACCAAAAACGATTCCTTCACACACACATTATCATAATAATAACCATAAAGATAAACTATTTTTTGGATCACTTCACATATATTTCAGACATATTTTACCCGTAAAAACGGCGGTTTTCACTGCGATTTACCGTGGAGAAAATTCTTGCCTTAGGCAACAGTTGTTAACACACCTACAAACGTTTCAAAGAGCTCCCATGGACCGATGTATGCATTCCAAGCACTTTTACGATTGTCAGCATCAGATTCCAAGCGGGACAATCCTGGAATGACTTTTGAAAGTCATCTTCCTCATAGAAAATTAATAGATATTGACTAGTGTTCATGTGCAAAGGTGTTCATAAGTTTACAAAAGCGGTCTTCATTTTGATAATTTAGAGTTCATTCACTGCTTAAATATTGAGTGTTTTAGTACAAGCATACACATATACAAACACCAGCACTCACACATACACACAGGATATTCAGCTCAAGATCGAAATCTCGTGGTTTCACTTTCCGGTGACTACTAATTATAGATCAGACACAAGAAACTGTGTTGTGATGAAATGTATCCGCGACAACCACGGTAGTAAGAATATTTATCATAGACAAAAGGCTCTCCTTTCTGGGAGTAACTAGGAAATGGGAAACAAAATCGATAAAATCAACTTATGATCCATGACTTACGATACATGACTGGTAAAAGTTTTATTGGACTCGGCAGAAAGTTAAGCATGCGGACCCCGGTGAGACTTGAAATCGAAACTGAATTAGTTTGTCATTCTTCTTGTGAGATGGCAAGACTGAGTAACAAACAAAACCTTGAAGGAAGAGGTGAACCAGGAATCTATTGTAACTCGGATCAACAGCATTAAATGAGATTAGCCACAAACCTCTTTGCAAGGTAAGCCGTCTGATGGATATCCCAAGGGAGACCCAAGTGTGAAGATCAAAAACAATATGAATAAGTTTAGGAGGGACTGAAAAATTGGCTGACGGTTGCACTTGGGGACAACTGAAATACATCGCCATATTTTGAGACAAATAGGGATCTGTTGTTGTCACACTATACTCTATATGGAGGTAAAGGATTTAAGAGGACATGTCGTCTGGCGTTTTGACCTGTACACCTAACTACTAATCTGAACGTTTCAATGGCTTCTCTGAAGGTTACACGTTTTTCGGAAAGTATAGATTCATTGATTCAATCAACAGTATTTAACAGACAATGATTTATCCAGCAATCGTCGACACACAAATATTCATTGTACATAGAGCTTTATCGTCTGCCTGTTTCAGTCACTGGGCAGTGGCCATGTAATGACACCACCTTGAAGGATTTTAATAGGGCAAATCCTGTGGTATGTAATCTATCGAGGTATTTTGCCGAACCGCTAAGTTACTGGTGCAGAAACACAACAACATCCTTTGTCAAGTAGTAGAAGTGACACAGGCAGACATATACACAGAAGCAAAGACATGAATACAAGCTATAAACACACGGAAATACAAATAAATGTCTCCCAAATTTACCCACAATGCATTGGTTGACCAACAACTATGACAGAAGTTGCCACGCACTGAGATTGAACTAGAATCACTTGGTTACAAATCTAGCTTATAACTATCCAGACATGCATGCTTGCACCTCTATCTTTCTCTCTCTATCTTTTTGTCTCTCTCTCTCTCAATCTCTACATATATATATATATATATGTATATATATGTATGTATGTATGTGCGTGTGTGTGTGTGACTGTGCAATAGTAGTAGTAGTAGTAGTAGTAGTAGTAGTAGTAGTAGTAGTAGTAGTAGTAGTTGTAGTTGTTGTAGAAGTAGTGGTGCAAATAGAAAATCGGTGGTACTGTATTATATATTTGAAAAATATGAATAGAAATGGCTGTCCTTATAATTTTTCCACTGTAATAATTAGCTGAGTTTTTTTTCAGAAGGAAAATTCAAGACTAATTCGACAACGAAATAATCCAACAAAAACAAAATTCTAATCAACAGCATAAACAACAATATTCAGTTTACCATGGAATACAGTAAAACCCAACTACCATTCCTGGATATACTAAACATCAACAGAGATAAAATCATTGAAACAGATATTCACTGCAAATGAAGATACTCTAAAGAGTACTTACTATTCTTCTCGTGCCATTCCAAACACACGAAGAATAATATCCCCTTTAATCTTGCAAGAAGAATCTGCACAATTGTTTCAAACCCTGAAACTCTCTCTAAAAGACTCTAAGAAATAATCAATTAATACTTAAATGTCAATATTAATTAATGCTAACAGACAACAGAATAGAATGTGCCAAAGCAATAAATATCGAAGAACTACGAAAAAGGGAAAATGCTCCAGATACGTACAATAAGCTACCCTTTATTACAACACACAACCCAAGAAGCACACAAGTCTGCAATATCAAAAGATAAGAGAATTATCAACAATTGAAAACTCTCAGAGGCTTTTTAGCTGCCATGAACATATGTGTGTGTGTGTGTGTGTGTGTGAGTGTGTGTGTGTTTGTGTGGAGGCGCATGGCTTAGTGGTTAGTATGTCAGCATCATGATCATGAGATTGTGGTTTCGATTCCTGGACCGGGCGAGGTGTTGAGTTCTCGAGCAACACACTTCATTTCACGTTGCTCCAGTTCACTCAGCTGACGAAAATGAGTAACGCTGCGATGGACTGGCGTCCATACGCCATTGAAACCAGGAAACCGGGTCCATATGCCTGGCTAGGCTTTAAAAGGGCACATTTTATACATATATATATATATATTTAAAATACCATTAGTATTAATTCCTTCTGGAGTAGACTTTAGGGTCGCATCTAATGAAATAGCTGTTAAATTACCTCGATTAATGTAAACTTGATCTATTTATGTGTGTGTGTATGTGTGTATTTGTCTCTGTAATATGTTTACTCTTATTTTTCAGGTGAAACTGGTTATTTATAAAAACCAAACTGCTGTGGTGACTTTAATTTTTGATGGAAGAAATACGGATTTTTATTACTGGTTCTATGATACACGCTTGAAAAGTTCCCCATGGAATGACCTAAATCCAACCATCCCAAAGGGTTTCGGACTTTCAGGAATTTAGTACGTTATAAATATTTTTTCTCTTTCACTAGGTAGAGACGTATTGTCGTATTCAGCTAAAAGCACTTTTCTTATGCTACTAATACAAATCTGTTTTGTAACTCTATATATTTATTCACGATATTTTCTTGATCTTGTTGTGAGTATAACTTCAGTCTGAACAAAGGATTCTATAGACGGCTGTTGGAGCTGTCAATGCAGATTCTAACAGATTGGTATAGACATCTATATATCATACCTAATGTAGACACACTCCCGATAGGCCAGTTACAGCAATATTTGTCCTGTGATAGCGTCTTTTCCACTCATTGTCCGCTGCTGGAACGAATTTTCGTGTCATCGATATTTATAGTGTTTGAAACACAGCAAATCCATAGGAGATGTTATCTCAGGGAATATACTACCAACGTAACTAGTATATACACAGTGTGTTTATACTTTAAATATGATACACAAATGGCTATTTTAATAAAATACAGACTGATTCAAATGTGTGCATGGAACATAATTGTATATTTATTAAATGCTTATATTTTCTCATTCTGAAACCCAAACAAGTATTTTTCCAACTCTGCAGCGGACGTAACTTCTATATATCGCATGCGAGTAACTGTACGGTGGATAGAGGCTGGCTACAAATAATTGAATCTGAGGGACGCTGTGAATATGAGAAACTGGCTCGTTATCCTGCTATTCTTTATTCCGATGCAACCTCGAGTGTTATCTGGAACGACGGTAAGTGATGTTTTCATTTTGTGTGTTTGTGTATGTCTCTCTGTCGCTCTCTCTCTCTCTCTCTCTCTCTCTCTCTCTCTCTCTCTCTCTCTCTCTCTCTCTCTCTCTCTCTCTCTTAATGTGAGTAGTAATTGCAGAAGTTATTTTTGTACTTATTGTTCAGCAGCCAATCAGCCTTGATTCAACTAATTTATGATCTAAAGCGTTCTGACCGTGACCCACCCGTACGCTTCCCATTACACTTTGTGGAGATTTGGCTGCCATTTCTATTAATACGAGCGACCGCGTAAGAAGACTTTCCACGATTTATTTCATTTCCTTTGGTTATTGATGTTGTTATTGTTACTTGCAGGTTTTGCATTAGCCGACTCCATGGCCATATTCATCCGCCTGAGGCAGCAGGAATATCCCGGCCCATGATATCCATTGACACTATTCTTGTTCTTGTTGTTCACGTTCACCCAATCTAGCTGACCACCACTAGTGATGCACACACGTCAAGTATTATCACTTTGAAGTTGCGATTCTCTTTCTCTCTTTCCAGCTCTTGTTGTTGTTCACATTCACCCAATCTAGTTGACCACCACTAGTGATGCACACACGCCATGTATTATCTGTTAATAAAGAATCCATATAAATAATATATCCAACATCGGTCTTTGAAGTTTTGATTTTCTCTCTCTTTTTCCAGCCGTTGTTGTTATTGTTCCATGCCACGTCTGACCACATATATATATATATATGTGTGTGTGTGTGTGTGTGTGTATGTGTGTGTGTGTACGAGCGAGTTTATGTGTGTATATATACAAATTGGCGGAAATGCCAAACAATTAGAGTGAGTGGTCAACATCGCATTTGTGAATAAATATTCTATATTTGTATTAAGTCTATTTATCGTTTCATGTGAAGAAAATAGCTTAATACCTCAACAATTTTTCAAGGGGATCAAATGAAGGAATAGCGTTCGTCTCCATTTTGTGTTTTAAACCAAAATGGAGACAGATAACACGTGATCGGTTTGAAAATGTGTAAGATATTGCGATATATTCTAAATATTGAACAAAAGGTAGCCTTATGACACAAACAATATATTACATATAATATATATATATATATATATATATATATATATATCCATACATATAATATATAATATATAACATATATAATATATGTAATATATATATATATATATATATATATATATATATCCATACATATAATATATAATATATAACATATATAATATATATATATATATATATATATATATATATATATATATATATATATATATATATATATATATCCATACATATAATATATAATATATTTAATATATGTAATATATATATATATATATATATATATATATATATATATATATATCCATATATATAATATATAATATATGTAATATATATAATATGCACCGTTTTATACATACATTACAGCCGATCTAACCCATCGTTTTGTCAGTAAGGGTTCAATGGAATGTTAGGTAAGAGTCCGATCTATTATGTAACACTGCACACTTCAGATGTGGCAGTTACAGAATGAAATATGGCGACTACACACGATTGTTACAAAGTTGTCACTCACTTCCGTTGTTGATAGCAGTGTTTAGAAGTAAAGTGTATTGAGTGTGGTTGTCTGAAGATTAAGTAGGTTGTCGGTGGTGCAGAATCTCTTTGATTGTGTCTTGGTAGTCGAAGACTGTTTGAAAAACGTCATTACAGGTGAAAATCTTGTGCCTGTTGCTATGACACCGGAACCAAGGTCTTCGTAGTGGAAGGCCCAAAAGATTTGAAGATGTCGAAAAAATCCTAGAGAATGCGACGAGGTAGATGCTCGCTATCCTCAGAAATGAGTTCCAGGGATGTTCCTGATGACTGAAACGATGCTTCATAAATTGTGTTGCTTCAGATGAGAAATACTTCGAAGGAGATGAAATCCTGAATTCCTGTGTGTTGTAGTTTCCTCTTTATAGCAGCAGTCTCGATACGGTCTTCAGCTACTGGTTCAAATCTTCCCGACCCACAGGAGGTGGAAGTAGCCCGCCATCGGAATATTCCAACAGATGGCCATCCATGATCGTCATCAAACAACAAAATGAAAAAGAATGAAAAATGTTCTAGGGAAAATAATAAAGAAGTCCCACGCCATATATTTCCCCACAAATAAATCTAATACTGTACAAACCTACTGAAACTGGAGATGGAAACACCTTGAAGTAAGACCCTACATAGACAGTAACAAACTTGCCAACACCAGAGGAAACATTCTGAAAACAATTTCTAACTGAAGTAGAGATTGACCAAATTAAACAAGCAGTAACGTTCAGGAACGAAGTTGCAGCTAAAGAAGATACCACAGAGGAAATAATTATGGACCAGCTTAGGGCTGATGAAAATGCAGTAATGAATGAAAGAGTTAATGTAACTAACAAACAAAATGAAATACTCTCTGAACCCACCATAAACACTAAGGCAGATGAAAATCAAATAGCTGAGGAAAGTCACAGGGTAATTGGGTAATTGACCCAACAGAACTACATGAATTAAAAAATCAAATCCTGCTTGAACGGCTGAAAATTAAAGAAATCAGTACGAATGAACGTGATACTCTCACACAAAATCGCAATTCTAACCAAAACCTTAAAATAATTGGTAAAATTCGCCTTGAACTTAAGGTGAAAAGATTAGAAAAGGACAACATTCCCACAGAAAGCCTTCTTGGCAAGAGCGTATTCAACACCAAATTAAGCTACTTATATCTGACGTAGAATGTTTCAAGAACCTTAAGTCTAACAAGACTATCAAACCTACAAAACTTCGAAAATTAAAAAAAAAATATATGAAAACCATATTTGACAATGATACCACCATAGAAACTATCAAGCAAAAGTTATGTGCTAAAGCTGCCCGCATAGCAAGGTCTGAAAGGCGCGTTAGATTGTTCAAGGACAACAACATGTTCAGAAAAAAACCAAAAATGTTTTATAGGAAGATAGGGAAGATACCAGTTACAGTAAAGTCTGTCCCATCGAAAGAAGAAGTGCAGGAATTTGGGAATAAAATTTGGGCAGAAGAAAAAACACACAATGAAAAGACCCCTTCGATTGATAGAATATCTAGAGACTCAGACAGCCAAAAGGAGCAAAAGTGGGAAAATGTCAAGGCAGAAGATATAAGATCTGCTCTCAGGAGGAGAAGTAAATGGAAGTCTCCAGGAAAGGATAGAATCCCTAACTTCTGTTTGAATGCCTTCCCAGAGAGCCATTGATTGAGTAACTAC